>NC_092706.1:9568643-9676143 GCF_964275005.1 Diadema setosum
CAAAGCAATCGGAATAGAAGCTGGGTCCCACCTCTTATTAGGATCACTATGTTTTGGATATCTCAGCCACTTCAAAACCAATTTTCATCAAATAAACATTGAATTCCTCTTGGAATTTCATGTTCTTTCACATTTCATGAGAGATTTCTCGTTATCTCACCAAAAAATATTAGAAACCTGAAGTTAAGTTTCAACCAAAACTATGTGATCCCTTTAACCGATTAACCATCCCTTTAAGGCTTGCTTGCCCGCTCCTGTTGGTATTGCGGGACGTTTGAACCGGTTTGATTACTCAGTTGTTAGTTGATCTCTACCAAGTGTTAAAGGGAACCCAATCCCAAAGAACAATGTGGATTGAGTGAAAGCAGCAACATTAGTAGAACACATCAGTGAAAGTTTGAGGAAAATCGGACAATCGATGCAAAAGTTAGGAATTTTCTAAGTTTTGGTGTTGGAACTGCTGGATGAGGAGACTACTAGAGGTTATGACGTATCTGTGGACAACAATATAAGGAAAATATAAAAGGAATTCCACAAAAATTAATTTTTCATGAAAATTACAAATTCCATCAACTTGATACTGACTATGTTAAGGGTAGTAATTATTCCCCTTGATTTCTGATGCTAGAAAGTGAATTTTTGTGGAATTTTCTTTATATTTTCTTTATATTCTACTAATGTTGCTGCTTTCACCCAATCCACATTTCTCTTTGGGTTTGGGTTCCCTTTAAGTCTAATTTCGTCTCCCAAACAAGCATTTTCCCAACTTTCAAATCATTCATATTCATCATACTGGATAACTATTGCTGCACATTTATTTCATACAGACATCTGCCTAATTTACATAACTCATATACTGGGCAAACATAGCCCAAACATTACAAAATAAACGTATAAGGTTTACTAAGACAATTATCTTCTAACTTTCCCGAATTGCATGGTCATATTGCTGTGATGGCCACGTATTTCAAAGATGAATAGATTTAAACGTACTTATCGAGAACGTTTTCGATATAAAAGCAGGTTTACTTCACCATGAATATTCTTATAGTAAAACGTTAATGTGCATTTTATAATACATACAATAAACAACAATCACCATAATATTAATTAGCATATTTCGAGGGGGAGGGGTAGGAGTCAACTACAAAAATGGCCCCCAGTAAACACCGAGACAGGGAGTTGATCCGAAATCGCTGCTGAACTGAAATGCATCGTAATTAGAAGGCCATTCCAAACGTGAGTTGGCTTTGATTATGCCACTACATCAAGCTCAAAACCGAAGTGGCAGCAATATCTGATTACAAAAGAAAAACAAAAATCAAGGATTCAAAAATTCAAGTGAGTTTTAATTAATTTCTTTCATGGCAAAATACATACCCTCGTGGACTTTTCAAGGCTTGTAGGAATCTAGTGAAACAACACATTGCTCTTCTTTTTTTTTCTTCTTTCTTTCTTTCTTTGACGTGAGTGTAGTTCTCTCAGGTCATTGCAGGTCAGTGATTATTAGAATGAAAATTAAACAGTGTTCACAAGTTTGCAAGATACAATTCAAACTTTCAAAATGAAACACACACACACACACACATAATTATATATATATCATATGCTTCTTGATGGGGCATGCAATGTTATTTTCTTCTTTGCAGATCTACATTCTTGTCCAGAAATGATATGCCACATAGTATGTAATCATTCAAATGATTATGATTGTATATAAAATGCTCTCCAAAGTGACAGTTAAAACACGTGGAATGCAGTTTTTAACAATAAACGCATGCTGTCGCGTGAAAATATTCTAGGACTTCATGCGATATTGGAAATAGTGTTCTTCAGTTGGTGTTACTTTTGTATTAATGTCTATATTTTATTTCAACTTTCAAGTTTCAAGTTTATTATACATCTTTTAAAAAGAAATACTGCATAAACCCCCCCCCCCAAAAAAAAAGACATATAGATCACATATCATACTTGACGTCAAAAAAAAATATCTAAAATACGATGCCAAGTATCACACAAAGTATATGAAAATAGGTCAGATGACATCATATTACCTGACACACACACACACACACACACACACAAAACCGCAGCAGGTGTGGGGGATTAGCAAAAATCCTTGACCTATCAAGGCTGAAGCTTTTTTACTGCTCTTGTTATATTTTGTTGCAAACATAAACAAATACAAACAAGCTAAAGAGTAAACAACAAAAAATAACAACAATAAATAACACATACACGAACAACAGGCAATTAATGAAACTTACATATAATCTGACAGTATATTGCATACTTCAGTATTCTTTCTGTAATAGACAAACTTTATACTTCCTTTTGAAATCGCTTACAGTGTTACACTGTTTAAACATATTTAACATGCTATTCCAAAGTACGGGACCTTTGTAAGAAAATACTGTTGTGGAGAAATTATATATATAAAAAGGAATACACATTTTATAAAAATTTCTGGTTACATACATGCTCAAATCAGCATTATAAATAAAATGATAAAAAAAATCAGGTGATTACTCTTTTGTAAAAGAATACATATATGAAGTAATCTCAAATTCGTTTACACTTTATTTATAGTAATGGGCCAAATAATGTGATTTTGGCATCATACGTGATGCACATTTTGTTTATGAAGTTTTAAAAATTTCTGCAATAAATACATTGCACAATTACCCCTTACAATGATGTAAATTCTTCTTGTAAATTTCACTATTTTCAGAATAGATATAAAACTTGATATGATTTTATATAAATATGAGTAAAAAGTAGAATTATCCATAGAAATCATTAACATACTGACACGTATTTCTTTTCATTAAATCAAAATGAAAACCTCCCATTATAATGCTGTCTTTCCTTTCATTTGATACGGTATTTAAAGAAGCTTGGAAGTTTTCTATAAAACTTTCGACTGTCTGCTGAGGTGGTTTGTACAATACTCCAATACAGTGCGTATCAAAAAAAAAAGGTAATCCAACTTTGGAGGGCTACTATATCGTAATTGTCAGCTATAAAGAGCTCAATGTTGGTTGTATGGAAAGGGGGACTCTTCTTCTTTCTAATGATACCTAATTATGCTGACAAACGTCATGCATGACTGAGCACATGAACTTTAAAGACAATAATAGCAACTTGCACTTTTCCAAGTTTGCGTGTTATAGTGGAGGAACAATGCATGTCTCATTGCATGGATGAGATCTGTCAATCAAAATGTCAATGAAAGGGCTCAAATCATCAGCCAGCCTGCACGACTGCAGGTTCGTGTTTGCGGTTTCTTCTAACCTTTTTATGGTTCATAACCTTCAACATGGCCACGTTGTCGATAACTTGGTCCTTTTCATAAAGACTAAACCATTGTCTATTTTCTCTCTTTATATCCAAGACATGGTTTGTCACTGGGAGCTGTGTGTTGAATATGAAGAGAGAAAAAAATGGATTGTGTGGGTTGGCCTCTGTGGGAGCGACCATGCAAGTTATTGGACAGATGGCCATGTTACAGGTTATAGACCATCATATGTTAGAAAAACCCCTAAACACAAACCTGCATTCGTACATGCTGGCCTACTTCGCCACTTTCATTGACAGATATCATCCATGCAGTGAGACATGCACTGTTCCTTCACAATAACACGCAAACTTGGAAAAGTGCAATTTGCTATTGTTGTCTTTAAAGTTAATGTGCTCAGTCATGCATGACGTTTGTCACCATGATTAGGTATCAATGGAAAGAAGAAGAGTTTCCCTTTCCATACAACTAACATTGAGCTCTCCATGGCCGACAATTATGAAATAGTAGCCCTCCAAAGTTGGATTACCTTTTTTTTTTGATACGCAGTGTACAATAATACGATTTCTTTATCTTATCGTATACTTCAACAAAAATGTTTTCGACGACATCATTTCAAATATGTAAATCTATTCTTCTGTTGAATTTGATGTTTCTTTGAATGTACATTTTGGCTCCTCCTCTTTTTCCCTGTCGAGCATTACCAAAACAAAAGTATACTGTGTAAGAGAAATATTAAATGCCTACTTCACCATCCCTCAATCATGTTTCAGTAACCCCTATAATTGACATGGGCATATCTAAAATCTCTACACATTGACAAGAGTGACTAGAGTTACGTTTTAAACGGCAATTGAAATGGAACAATCATAATGTATCTTGTTTCTCAGTTGATTTTACATAATCCAAAAAAAAAAATACGAGGAGTATAATAAACATGAGTGTCAACATCACTGTTAGATTCAGATGGGTGTGCGTCACAGTTTTGAATATTTCCGTTACAAAGAAAACAATTCTTCCGATTTATGTTATAATTCTGCCTGTTACACAGAACACGACCACAAGAAATCGACATTTAAGACTTAAACCAGGGTAGACATAAACAAAACAAAAAAGTCTTTAGTTCAATACGATAATCAAATAATAATGAGTGTTTCTGAACCACAGTGCCGCCGTTTGTCGCTTTGAGCAGCACAAGGATCCTTCCATCCTCTGACCAATCAGAGGATCCTTCCATCCTCTGACCAATCAGAGGATCCTTCCATCCTCTGACCAATCAGCAATCATTTACTGTTCTAAAGCTTTGTAGAGAAGTTACAATGGTATTTGTCATGAACAGATTCAAATTGTGTCTTGAGCGTAATCTTCTTCGCAGGGTATTAAGTGATCGCATTATTTGGTGTTGACTATTTCAAGTCTTGCCCTTGCTAGCTCCAGTACAGATACATGTACTTTCGTTACCAGTGCGTACTACGTCACCATACCATAGGGTGGCACGATAGTCAACATATGTCGGGCAAATCATGGTTCACTATAACGTCATGCCCTGAAAGGGCACGTAGAAATTTATGTTGTGTATGTAGATGATTGCTTTTTGTCTTCTTCTCTTTTTCTCTCTTTCTCATTCAATGTAACTTTTACAAGACAAAAGCAACACTTATTATGTGAATACATCACTGTAATTTATTAGTATAAATACAGTATGTGCATGTATGTATGTGTCTAAGTATAGAGGTATGTCGAGTTGATCTGGCGAGACTAGTATCCGGAGGTTTTTATCATCTCCTCCCCTTCCTTTCTTCTTCTTCACTCTCTCTCTCTCTCTCTCTCCCTCTCCCTAACCCTTATTCCACGAGCATCATGTTGGACCCTCTTGTTTTTCTTCACTATAATGTTATTTGTTATCGGTTGCCAAACAGTCAAGCGTTGTGCTTATCATTGGCAATCGTTCTGTATGCAAATTATTAACACGTTACTCATGTAATTATACAACAGATGTATTGCATAATTGATGAAAATGATGAAAATTGTATAAAGTATACTACCGGTATTTTGTACTTTGTTAATGAAATTGCAGAAAGTTGATGTATTTGAAAAAAATGGCATACAGAGAATAAATAAATCAATAAATCAAAAATCAAAATCAACAGCATGTATAAATCCCCTACTTTTGAAGTCTTATTCTCATTTGCAAGCAATTCATCACGATATATATATATATATATATATATATATATATATATATAATTATATATACATCTTTGTCAGTAGAATGTAGATACCACACATGTTCAGCATGTATCAACTCCCTACTTTTGAAGTCCTTTTCTCATTCGTGATCAATTCATCATGAAATACTTTTTATGTCAGTAGAGAGTAAATACCACACAAAATTCATTGTTTGCATACTTCATGAAGAGTATGCATGATAGGTGATGCCATATATTTGACTTCTACTAGCAAACACAAATTTCGATGCAACCATCTGGTTTCGTTTTCACTGTATTATCATCTCATAACTAAAGTTGGTGAGCACAACACCCCAACGTATCTGCCCATGCCCGGACAAAGCATGGACTTGCTTGTTCCACTTTTCACACAATACAGTTTTCATCCAATAACTAGAAACCCTTCAAGTGCAACGAAACACAGTGCGTGAAACTGACGTACAAGATGTTATTCAATTTTATTAATCCAGTCGAAGTGTAACCCCCAAATTGTTATGAATCAGAAAACTGGATTTGAATTCACGACATGCGACGTTTTGAATTTGATTGTGATTCGGTGAAATGTGACGTGAATCTCAACCCGCTTTTGTGATTCATAGAAATTTGGAGGTCTATTATATTAATTTCCACATGTTATTTTCACCGAGAACCTGAACCAGGACACGTTCATTCGGGACATATTGAACTGAAATAATTTCATTGTCCTTCAGTAATGTCCATAACGATAAATAACGGTGAAATTAACACAAAGGTTTCATGTCCTCACCAGAACAGTTAATCTTTTATCAGTTCTACATAGATTCTGCAGATAGTACCGTCTAAGCAGTAACTTGCCGCTTGGCAGCATGGCGTATAGTTTGATGGACTGTGACGGACTACACGCAGTTAATAATTGCATTATCGCGATAAAGCGAGACCGCCCTAGTCCCTGTAGTCAGATTGGACGAAACGATATTACTCCTGTTTGGGTTGTGATATGAGTTCAGTTTGATGTGACGATTAGGATTAGGTTAGAGCTAGAGTTATGTTAGTGGGTAGCATGTATGATTGGCTTAGCGTGCAGGTATTGATATGGGAGAAACGTCAAAGAACTGCAATAGATTTATTTAGGCTGCCCTCTTTTGTTTTGTGGAGTATACTTGGCGTTGTATAAATGTGTTGACCACTCCTTTACCGAGCCCAGTTTATGGTCAAGAGATCCATTTGGATTGAATGTTGTGTTTCTTGATGGTACTTGTGTTACACTTGACACTTTCTTAAAGGACCAGACAACCTAGGCACCTTCATATATTATGTGGATTGAATGAATGCATCAATATTCGTAGAACACATCAGTGACAATTTGAGGAAAATCGGACAATCCGTTAAAAAATATATGAATTTTTGAAGTTTTTGCTCAACTACTGCTGGATGAGAAGACTACTGCATCTTGTGATGTTTCATATGTAGAACAATATAAGGAAAATTAAAAGAAAAATAAACATATTTTCACTTTTCACACATCATTAACGAATATTCGACTTGCCGCTTTCAGAAGGCAGGGGAATAATATTACCCTTAACATACGTCAGTGACAATCAAGGAAATATCCACTTAAAAGATAATAAGATTTTGTAAAATCATCTTTATGTTTTTCTTATAGATATGATTGTTCTCAGCATGTGACATCATACACTGTTGTAGTATTCTCATCCGTCAGTGACTGCGCAGACATTTAAAAAATTCGTAACTTTTGAACAGATTGTGCAATTCTCCACAAATTTTCACTGATGTGGTCTACTAATATTGTTACATTCCCTCAATCCACATGTATATGAAGGCTGACTTGCCCTTTAACTGCGATATTGTCGACGAGAACTCAGTCAAGTAGAAAATGCATTAGGGAATGATAATATTCGGTGCATAGACCATAGTCATTACACTCTCCCCCCCCCCCCCCCCACCAATCACCTCCGACCCCTAAGTTCTTTGAATGCCACACCTATGCGGACCACCAAAGCTTATCTACCGCTTTGGGAGGGAATGAACTTATGCATTGCTTTGATAACTTGTTAAACGTTACAATGCTGTTTATGGTATGTTTCATCAATAAAGGACCTACATTTGGGGGAAATGCACTGTACAAGCACTGCTTCTTTTTTTAGCATTCCTCCCCATTTCCAGCATTTTCATATGCTCAAAATGATTTGCAAACTGATTAATTTCTTTTATTGTACATTGCAATATCTATCTATGCACCTATTTTCTTTGGAATTCATATCTACATGTTTCCGTTGGAAATGGAAATAATTATAAATCAATGCAATATGGTTCACAGAAATTACGTTGTGGCGCTATGTCAGAAAAAAAAAGGACCAAGACCATTGTTCACAAACAGGTTCATCCAAAACCCCGTGCCTATAGTTGCTGCTTGTGTACCTGGAGTTTTTGTTTTCCTTTTCTATATTTTTTAATTGGAAAAATCACAAATAGAGTAATGATTTATGTACATTATGTCGCAAACATTGGCAATTAAGGTAATTATCATACAATAACCCTTACGAAAAAGTCCTGTGGTACTCCTGTGGTAATTACCACAGGACAGTACCACAGGACAGTACCACAGGAAAGTACCACAGGAATTGTCCTGTGGTATTTTGGGACATACCACTGGACAGTACCACAGGAATTCCTGTGGTATTTTGGGACGTACCACAGGGCAGTACCACAGGAAAGTACCACAGGACCGGTACCACAGAACAGTACCACAGGACAGTACCACAGGAATTCCTGTGGTATTTTGGGACGTACCACAGGGCAGTACCACAGGAATTCCTGTGGTATTTTGGGACGTTCCACAGGGCAGTACCACAGGACTAGTACCACAGAACAGTACCACAGGAACTGTCCTGTGGTATTTTGGGACAGTACCACAGGACAGTACCACAGGTCGATCATTACCACACAGCATTACCACAGGGCAGTACCACACAGCATTTCCATGGTACCACAGGAGAGTACCACACAGAATAGATCGAAAAAAAAAAAATCTGGGAGAATTTTAGCCACATATCAAGGAATATTCGTGATAGGTGAGTGATGGATTTCAGGACAAACATGGCCCTAACCTGTCCTACTCCTAACATATAACCTCAAACGAGAGTCTAATGGCCAAGTGCCAATCTAGTTCTATAATAGATCTATAATCTTATAGTCATATTCTATTCCTAGGTAGCCATCGACCGTATCAGTACACATATATATGGCCGTCTATCCGTAAAGCATTAAGGCATGGTTACTAACTCGATTATACTTTATTATCAAGATATGAAATTACACTTTCATAACGATATCTATGATATTGGGAATAACATAACATAATTAGACAATCTTTCATAAAGTTCAAAGTAAGTTCCATCATTAATACTTTGACTTTTTAAGTCATATATGTATTTTCTAAAATCTAGAGTGCTTTTTATGAATATTCATGAGCTATGTAAAAATTTGTACCACAGGAGTACCACAGGAGTACCACAGGAGTACCACAGAAGTCCTTATGAAATTTCTCATGCTTTACATCAGCACTTTCACTAAATAGGTAATACTGTAGGAGTATAGGACAGGATAAGTAATGGCAAATCAATTGTTATAATTCACAGCATAAGTCATCTATCAATAATTGAGGAATATTAATATGTGTTTTTTTGTTTGTATTTTTGTTATAGATTTCAGTTGATTCTGCCTTACAATTTTCCTGTGTGGTACTGCTGTTTGATATTCTCCTGATGTGATAGTCCTCTGGTATAAAATGTTAAGAAAAAAAAAAGAATATCCTGTAGCATTTTTCTGTGGTACTTACAAATTTAATTTGCTGTGTGGTACTTCTGTGTGGAATAGCACCATATTATGATTTTCCTGTGGGATTTTGGACAGTTCCTGTGCTACTCTCCTGTGGTATACATCGAAAATTAGCACAGGAATTCCTGTCGTACTGTCCTGTGGTACATCCCAAAATTCCACAGGACAATTCGTGTGGTACTGTCCTGTGGTACGTCCCAAAATACCACAGGACAAGTCATGTGGTACTGTCCTGTGGTACTATCCTGTGGTACTTTCCTGTGGTACTGTCCTGTGGTACTGCCCTGTGGTACTGCCCTGTGGTACAGTCCTGTGGTACGTCCCAAAATACCATAGGACAAGTCGTGTGGTACTGTCCTGTGGTACTATCCTGTGGTACTGTCCTGTGGTACGTCCCAAAATACCACAGGACAATTCCTGTGGTACTGTCCTGTGGTATGTCCCAAAATACCACAGGACAAGTCGTGTGGTACTGTCCTGTGGTACTATCCTGTGGTACTCTCCTGTGGTACTGCCCTGTTGTACGTCCCAAAATACCACAGGACAAGTCGTGTGGTACTGTCCTGTGGTACTATCCTGTGGTACTTTCCTGTGGTACTGTCCTGTGGTACTGCCCTGTGGTACTGTCCTGTGGTACGTCCCAAAATACCACAGGACAAGTCGTGTGGTACTGTCCTGTGGTACTATCCTGTGGTACTTTCCTGTGGTACTGTCCTGTGGTACTGCCCTGTGGTATTGTCCTGTGGTACTGTCCTGTGGTACGTTCCAAAATACCACAGGACAAGTCGTGTGGTACTGTACTGTGGTACTATCCTGTGGTACTTTCCTGTAGTACTATCCTGTGGTACTTTCCTGTGGTACTGTCCTGTGGTACTATACTGTGGTACTCTCCTTGTCCTACTCGTGTCCTACTCGTGTGGTACCAGTGGTACTGTCCTGTGGTACTATCCTGTGGTACTTTCCTGTGGTACTGTCCTGTGGTACTGCCCTGTGGTACTGTCCTGTGGTACGTCCCAAAATACCACAGGACAATCGTGAGGTACTGTCCTGTGGTACTATCCTGTGGTACTGTCCTGTGGTACTGTCCTGTGGTACTGTCCTGTGGTACGTCCTGAAATACCACAGAACAAGTCGTGTGGTACATGTCCTGTGGTACTATCCTGTGGTACTTTCCTGTTGTACTCTCCTGTGGTATGTCCCAAAATACCACACTGACAATTCATGTGGTACTGTTGTGTGGTATACGTCCCAAAATACCACAGGACAATTTGTGTGTATACTGTCTTGTTGGACTGTCCTGTGGTACTTTCCTGTGGTAATGTCCTGTGGTACTGCCCTGTGGTACATCCCAGAGTACCACACGAGCCTGTGACACAGTACCACACAGTTCCTGTGTTAACATATATTTGTGTGGTACATTGTGTGGTACCAACCAGTACCACAGGGAGTACCACATGAGCCTGTAAAACAGTACCACACAGTTCCTGTGGTAACATTTATTTATGTGGTACATTGTGTGGTACTGACAAGTACTACAGGGAGTACCCTACAAGCCTGTGGTACAGTACCACACAGTTCCTGTGGTAACATTACAAGTGTGTGGTACATTGTGTGGTACCGACAAGTACCACAGGAAGTACCACAGGACATTTTTGTTAGGGAAAGGCCAATCACATCTCTACATATAACATAAAATATCAATGAGACCTATAATGACGCGCGCTGACACGGAGCGTGCAAGTACGCCCTTTTAGCGGCTACTTTACAATCCATGGATTAAATCTCAACCACAGATTTTGCTTCAAGTGCCCTTAGTAAAAGCGTCCTCAAAGCTTGCCTCAACAGAAGCACAATGTGCGAGGTCTTGTGTACAATCGCCCAGTTGAGTGCATGCAGGGAACGTCCAGCCCCCGTTTCTCTGGACAAAACACTAACAACAACAACAACACAATCGGAGGATCGCTTGGCTGGTTATTACTACAGAGTGTAAATGCTGGCGCCAGGATCTTTCCTATAAAGCACTCTGCTGAACCAAATAACACAGACATCGTGAATGAACGCGCACCGTCCGTACGCGGAGCCGTTTTGGTCCGTACTTTTTTAATCATTGGGCTCTCGCTCCATTCGCAGGGCATATGCCACATCACATCAGTGCCAAAGACATTCGCTTCCCCGACGATCCTCCCTGATTATCCACGTTTATTTCCCCTAGTGCATGCCATATACCGACCTCACACTGACTGATATGATTTCGGGTCATCCTCCGGGCTTTGTCTGCGGAAGTGTGTGACGAATACTCTAGTAGTGTAAGTACGACATCCATTCATTCCGACTTGCGATTTTTGTCCGCTCGATAAACGGTGAGGCTGTGATAGATTTTATCAGTCTCTTTTCCAACTTGTCCTCACTGGGAGGGTAGTCGGGATGCTGATTTTTGATTTTCGAGAGTCAGGCCTTTGCTTGGGAGGGTCTTGAGCGTCATGTCGATCCCCCCCCCCCCTCCCCCACTCCCTATTAGCGGAGGTCCTCATGTATTAAACGAATGGGGCCTGCCATGAAATAGGGGAATGGGAAGTTCGTAAATCATTATTGGTTAAGAGTAGGGATTATGAGAATAATAATGATGATAATGAATTGATTTAAAATGCACCGACATATTTGCATGTCTGTAGTTAATCTTATTCGTGCGTTTGTTTCGACGTGAGAAGTAGCAGAAAGAATGTGATGATGTTCGAGAAAATTGCGTGTTTTTTTAAATGAAAATATATGCCCTTAAATGTCTTTGTTAAGCGCTATTGCTAGGGCAAGAACTCGGATATACCGTCGATCATGGAGCTATCTCCATGGTCTGATTAGTTCCTAAGTGATTGTCTTATTAATTGAGGGCTATTATTTTATTTTCTTTATCTATAGTGCCGAGGAAATTTTCTACTTTTTTTATGGCATACCCCTTCAGCCTGATGAGTCTATACAATTGCATGTCTTTCGAACATATATGAGGTTCTGCGGTGGACTCTTTCACACAGAGTATTCATTTGCTTGAGAGAAGAACACGTGAGGCACTAGGCAAGCTGTTTGAGTAAAACCAAGGAGCTATTACAGACCACGTAATAGCTCCTTGGTAAAACCATATCTCATTTGATGCACGCGGACAGTCTATAGGTAGATGTACATGGATCTCTTTCCCGTGATAAACGCGCAGCGTGTAAAGAAAAGCGTTGCGTAATCATGTTGTTTCCGGGTATGAGAGCCTTCGGTTAACTCTTCCTTTGCGCAGAGATTTCACAAACACACTTATTAGCAGGTAAAACGTGGCAAGTAAAGAATTAAGCCCGAGGGAGGGGCGGGGGGGGGGGGAAGACGAGCACGATGAGGATTGCGAGGACGAACGTTCAAGAGGCGTCATCGTCTTGAGCAGCAGGCAAGGACCTCTTGATTGTAGCTGCCCGCTCACTCTCTGCTCCACAATTTTTCTTGAGTAAGCCACGCCGCAGTTTCAGATGTAGGCCTACATGTCATCAGCTCCGAGGCCTTCTTAAAGAGACATTTATTCCAAATACATACATGTATACGTATAGGAACATTCAGAGTCATATATCAATCAAATATTCTAAAATGATACTAAAAACTTTCATCGGCTGGGGATGATGAATAATTAAATGACTGAGCTTCAACCAACCTTAAAATTGTAGAGGGCAAGCTTTCGTCCTCTTAATTAATCAAATCTAATTAATCAAATATTCGTTTAGACTTCAATTGATTGCGATTACATTTTCATGAGAACGGAGGAGGATTTTTTTTTCTTTATTGGAAGGTTGAAGATAAATCGACACGATGTGTCGAAACTACCAGTTTCTCTATTCGGCCTTTTCCTCCCGAGATAGCCATGATTATGTTCAAACTGTGGCTATATAGGGCTGTCCAAAGACAGAGTACCATACCCCTGGTTCACTGACGTAGCTGTAGAGTTACTTGTCCGATGAGAAAATGACAAGAAAGTCCAGATGTAAAAATGTAAGAGGTATAGCTATTATATTAGAAATACCACTACCAAGACCGAACCTTTCCAATAGTGCAAACAGGGAGGTGGAAAGAGACTCCATCTTGGTCCAAATGTAGCTAAAGAATTTGGAACGAATGAGAATTTTCCGAAGCATTGATATTCATAATAAATACAGTGTTTATACGGACTCGGATTTACCTCTGATTCCCTATATATATGGCCTCACCTCTCAACCCTGACACACCCTTTACAACTGTGCACGGTGGTGAAGGAACAGTCTATCTGTAAACGTTCCTGGCATGAACCCAGAAAAAAAGTCAAAACATGCCGCCTGGTTTTGTTTTGTTTTGTTTGTTGTTGTTTTTTATTATTATCAATGATGAATTACCCATAATATTCCTGTATCCATTACCAGAAGTTAAACGCTGATATTGTCTACAACAGTGTGGTTGGCAGTGTTATACATGAATAGCAGCACAACTAACAATTTAGTGACTATTGTCAAGAAGAAAGGCGGTATGATATGATCGTGTAAAACCTTTGAACTTATCATCTCTTCTCAGTCTTTCCGTTCTATAAAGGGAAATATAAGAAAATCGATACTTTTTGCTGACATCTCAAAATGGTTTTCCGCCTCCGAAGTAGGAGTTGCTGCAGCCGAGTATATAGCCATACTCGTGGAGGACAAGCGCACATCAACATTAGACTCATCTTCATGGTGCACAGACACTACATCGTATTTGGGGGAGAAAAACTACAAAAACTAACAAAGAATTGGAACGTAATACACTGAAGTGAAGAAGTTACGATGTTATTGCTTGTCTCCTCTCTTCCGCTTTACATAGATTATAGGAAATGATGAGGTTCATATTATGAATAAACATAATTGTTTCCTGTATAAATTTTTAGGTGCGTTCATGAAGTGTCTGAACGGAGAACAGCGCAGATAAGTTATTGATTGATCAATACATAGTCAATGGCACAGATTTTGATACAGTCATGGCCCTACAACATACTGATTGCTGTTTATTCATTAGATGACTCATTCCTAGAGGAGGCTGAACAATTTCAAGGCGCAGAGTGAAAGTACACGTGTGGGACATTCTCCCCCGGCATATCGTCAATCACGAGCCTGGTACGATCTTTCCCTGATGGAAGGTCGGGGAAGAAAGGAGAATACAATAATTGCAAGTGCTGGACAAATGTTTTCTGAAAGGATGAGAAAAAGATATGTCAGAGATTGAAGCTAGAGAAAGGAGATGACTATTAATCTAGGAAAGTGAGACACTCGGAGTGATTTTACTAGTATTGCTGAGACGGAGATGTTGAGATTAGAGATTAAGGCGCCAGTTTACGTTTGGTTGCAGTGATTTCATCAGTGTTTGAATTACGACATTTGATGTGTATGCATGGTTTCATTGTATCACAAAACACACTATCATACCGAAATTGCGCCGTAGAACTCTCAGAATTTGAAATAATCACGATGTTTCTGGGCGGTCTGGCTGTAGTGTGACATGGGGGTCGGTTCATTTTAAATTGATTCTACGTTGATTTTTTTTTCCTTCGGTCTTCTTTCAGAATTGAGAATAAATTGTTTGAATTTGCACTTACAGATCTCCAGAAGTGCCGGGGTTGCAAAATCAACCTGAATTCCTTGGATGAAGAAAAAGTTTTCTCAGGGACGTGGAGAGAGAAAGACATTCCTGTTTTCTCATCGGTAGGCCTAATGTGGTGTACGTATACAGACAGGAAAATGGTCCTGATGTTCCGTGGCTTATTGCAGTACAGTTTTATTGCACATAACCAGTTTGCTTTTCTACTTTCCTGCATGGCCAGGGTTCGCACAGGAATTGTAAATGATAAAAGCACACCTTATCGAATCTTTTTCCCTGATATATATTAAGAGCTTTCAACCAAGAGGCGCTAAATCCATTGAAAAATGATGGATTTAGCGCCTTTCTTCATGTTACTGTTGTACGTACATGATATTTTTTATATTGTGCACGATGAAACGCTTTCTGCAAGTTTGCAAAAAGTAACTATAGGTTCTACCAAAGAGGTTTTAGAATAAGAACCTCTTTGGTTCTACCAGGGAGGTGGCTGCTTCTACCAATCCCACTCGCTTAGCTTGGTTACCTTCCCCACAACTTCGACTTGAATACAATCAAACTGGCGAAGTGCTTTTGCTGTCACTGTGTATGGGAGAGGCGAGTCAGATATAAGCAAGACGCATTGGACGCCGATTATAGTAAGTGCAAAAGGCAAAGGACATTTTGAGGACCAGAGGAGGTATGCCTCCTTCGTACGGCTGCGGAAGAACTACCAGTGCAACACACCACTGTGTGGGAGATCATTGAATGATGCCTAATTACAAAGGCGATTTAAGCAGAAGGTATAGTGTCTTCGTAACAGGCCTTCGTCGTCAACACATACGCACACACTGTATTTCAGAGCGCCTCTGAGCTAAAGTAAACAGAATTAATCATTCTTTGTGAGAAGGGGAACCAAAGCAAATATTTTCTCTCCCTTTCTTTCAACGTCCTCTCCCCCTCCCTGAATTAACTCACCAAAGCATATGACCTGGAATCCTCATTTGCATAAAGTAGACAGCTTGTGTACGCAAAACCGCTGGGGAAGTGTTGCAGGACAATCGCAATATCTCACCTCAGAAAACATCAAATGATCAAACCTATACAGCAAATTGAAGGAAACTATTCTGTAGCTCGCAATGTTAGTTATTTTTGGTTTTATTGAAGATAAACCTGTGAAAGTAGCGTCGAAACTTAGCTTCCAAAACAGAAAAAAAAAAGAAAATCTAAATAAGTGTTATTTTCTCACATTATCCTTCATTGCCCAAAAATGAAACTTCGGTATATGACTTATGGTAGTATATCCATACTGTGTTCCAAAATCTTTTCTGTATCATTTGGCGCACGGTTATCATATGTCACTTTCCCCTGCCTCATGTTCTTTCTCGGATGAGGGGATTGAAAAAGTTTGTATGATATCACTTTTAGACAATGTACAACACGACAGTTATTTGGAAATTTCATTTGTGTCATCATGTAAGATTCAGCTTTTTAATTCAATAAATCAAAGTGAATATTATGATGTTGAACATCTTAAGGCAAATAAGTATTAAATGTTCATATCTAATAATTCCTGATAAACGATCTTGATGTTGGCGTCAATTCAAGCTTTGGTGGGTTGTTTTTTTTTTCCAATTCCAAGGGAAAATCCAGATTGAGGTGGAAAATTTGGATAATTGCATCACAAATGAAACAGCTTTTAGTTAGTTACAACCTTCTGATTTATAATCAGCACCCAAATTGATAAATAGTGTAGCTGCATAACAGAAGAAAAAAAATGTTTATTTCCATTTACATCTTGCCGTTCATATTGTACAGGGATTTATGAGTGGCATCAATTTTGAAGTTTGGTATTAAGAAGAAGATGGCAAAAAACATACATGGAAATAGAAGACGAATTTGCCGTTTTTCCAGTCCTACCTACGCTGTTTTACATGTGCAATGCAAATCTGATGAGTGTCACTTGCAAAACAAGCAAGCCAACAAACAAACAAACAGAAAATATATTGTTTGTAGGCTTATAAAACAGCGTAGGTAGGACTGGAAAAACGGCAAATTCGTCTTCTATTTCCATGTATGTTTTTTGCCATCCATATAGTAAAGGATAGGAGTATAGGAGCATAGGAGTGGCAGCCATTTTGAATTGAAAATAAGCTTAAAATACTAAGTGTACCTACTTGAAATGAAAATTTTCTTGCATGTGCAAATAGAATTACTCAAGGAACACAAATCTAAAAAAAAATGATGGAATAATAACATAACTTGGATTATCATGGCCAAATTAGAATATCTGGCGGCCATTTCGGATTTTTGCATTTTACCGAAAACGCTCAAGGTAACGCGAGTGGCATCAATCAGATTTGGAATCAGCACCCTCGAATTGACAAGAAACCATCAAAAAACGTTGTATATATCAAAAAAAAAAACAAGGTTAGGTGCACTTTCTATGGAGCCTATCCTGGACTATCCCCCTCTCTCACTCTTTCAATCTATCTGAACTTTCTGTCTCCTGTCTTATATTTTCCCTCATATTTGTCACATTTTTCGACAGTTTTTGTCAAATATCCACTGTTTGCTCTTTTCGCTAGAGGTTTTTTTTTTTCTTCGAGAATTCTTTTTTACTGTATTCAGCCCCACAGCAACCAATAGCCTCCAGACAAAAGCGAATTGACTTTTTCGTTATTTTTGCTTTACTTCCTATTCAATCACATGCAAATGGTGACGATTCTGTGTACATTTACAGGTTGAGTACTCCCAAAATCCTTTGTGGAATGCCCCGAAAGTAGTGTTAGCCAAATGTTAATCCTTTCATCCGTGTTTTATAGGGAACAAGGCAGCCATAGATAGACACGCCAGCTTATACTATGAGTTGACTTTGCTTCATCGCTCACAGTACTGTACAGCTGTGTCAACCTACATACATAAATTATTACCGGTGCCTGTAAGCGGATAGAGCGGAGGAAAGTTTTTACGGTATCTGGCGTCACACTGACTGTCCCGAAAATGACACAGGATGGCAAATACGAATATCGAATTTTCAATTAGAATAAAGTTGGCCCCGAACTTGGTTCACAGCCAAGTAACAGGCGAAGAAAGTATGAGATGCCTATACCGAGGGTTACACGATGGCACCCAAAACACTCATAATGGCTACACAAAAATCTTAAAGGAAACCCAAACCCAAAGAGCAATGTGGATTAAGTGAAAGCAGCAACAGTAGTAGAACACATCAGTGAAAGCTTGAGGGAAATCGTACAATCGATGCAAAAGTTATGAATTTTTAAAGTTTTGATGTTGGAACAGCTGGATGAGGAGACTACTAGAGGTTATGACATAATTATGTGTGGACAACAGTATAAAGAAAATATTAAGAAAATTCCACAACAATTAACTCCTCTAGCATAATGAAAGAGCACTTGACTACTACAGTAACCGCTTTCAGAGAGCAGGGGGAATAATGCTACCCTTAACATAATTACGGGTTATGTCAGTATCAAGTTGATGGAACGTGTAATTTTCATAAAAAGTGAATTTCAGTGGAATTCCCTTTATATTTTTTCGATATTTTTAATTAATGTCCACATATGACGCCATAACCTCTAGTAGTCTCCTCATCCAGCGGTTCCAACACAAAAACTGTAAAAATTCATAATGTTTGCATCGATTGTCCGATTTTTCTCAAACTTTCACTGGTATGTTCTACTAATGATTGCTGCTTTCACTCAATCAATATTTCTTTTCGGGTTTGAGTTTCCTTTTCTTTGCATTTGGAGGTTTCCCCGAAGCGAAGGACACACAAAAGCCACAAGACGACTACACGACATTAGCATTGATCATGTTGATAGTGCGATGATCTCAAGAAAGGTAAAATCGACACAAGAAAATTAAACTTCGCGAAGACGTGCCATGTAGCTCTCACGAAGTTGCTGCCACAACCTGAAAAAAACTCATACGAAAGCATAAAATGCCCTATACGAATGGCCCGCGATTTCTGTACGATTAAAGCCGAATTTGAACATTTACTTCATCGTATGTACATTTCGTTTCTCAATTTCGCGTCGCCAAATGATGTGACAACAATACAATATCAAGGTGAGCTTCAATAGAAAGTTGGATTTCCCTCTAATAGGAACTCTGAATGCTAATTTGTAAAGCATTTAATGGGGAAATAGAACACTGTGGTGTAAGTATGGGCATATGTATACACCGGGATCGACATTAGGGGAGGCCCGGTGGTCCGGTGGCCCATGAGGCCACTAAAATTGTTGTCAGACCTCCAAACTTTCAAACAGCATTTTTTTTTTTGGGGGGGGGGGGGCGAACGGGCAATTAAGAATCAAGTTAAATTCCTGTCTCTTTTTTTTTTTTTCCTTTTATCTATCGTCACTACATTTTTCTTCTTCAGGGCACTAACATTTCAAATGTAATGACTTTAGTCTTCTGAACGGGGTCACCAGAGAAAAGAGTTTTTGTTGGGCCCTACACACACACACACACACACACACACACACACACACACACGCACACACACACAAGAAGAATATATATGTACTTCCGGCTCTACTTCTCATGTCTATTGTCGAACTTTAAAAAACTAGTTGGGGTGCTGTAGCAAAGTGGATAAGACTTCCGACTCTCAATCGGAGGACCCGAGTTCGATTTCCGCCCAGTGCTTACGTCCTTGGACAAGATGTTTTTACCCACTATGTCCCTCTCGACCCAGGTGTATAAATGGGTACCTGGCAACGCTGGGATAATAATAATGGCAGGGCCCTCTGGTAGAGCAGTGGCAACAATGAAGAGGCTACCCTGGATAAATAAGACCATTATCATATTGTTAGAACTGACAATACTGTGATTCGTTTATTTTCTGTACATTCTGCTGTCATTGTGAAATATGATAATCAAAAGAATAGTAATAAATCCCTATACGTATTCATCTTTTCCACTGTCACCAGTTTGACCCTACATTTCAATTAATTATAGAATATCAATACACAATTTCAATCGCGTTTCAATGGGGAAAAACTCTCTATTGCGTGGAAAATAACAGCTGTTGATGCCAAAACTGACCTCCAGACAATAGCCAGAGGCAAAAAAAAAAAAAAAGAAAGAGAAAAGAAATAAAATTAAGAGAACCTGTTTTTTCAGCTTTCAAAACACCAGTCCCCTCCGGAATGAAATAACATGGTAATATTGTTTATTGTTCACGTTCTTTCTCTGTTAAAAAACAAAAAACAAAAAAAACAAAAACAGGCCTGAGAGCTTCTGGTTGAAAGTATGTGGATGCGGACTTCAATAGCACTATTTTTTGAGGGGCATAGCCCCGGGACTTCAATACTACTATTTTCTTGAGGGGACGTAGCCTCGAAGAAAATAACAGGTCACCTCATGCACGAACAATGGCCTGGCATATTTGATTCATGTCCCTCCCGATGAATTTTAAGGGTAAGAACAAAATAAATGGAATTTTGACACCCTTTTCACGACTGTCTAACGTTTACACTTTCACGGCTGACCGATTTCCAAAGTTCTGTTCGATTCCACTCAAGGTTTAGGCCTATGCATTATCTGCGATGGGCGATATCCATACATTTCTATTTGTAAGCGAAGCGAAAATGCCGTGTTTGGTACTTCTGGGGCCCGTTGCATAAAAGTTACAATTATGGTAACTTTGCCATCCAATCGTAACTTCCATGGAATTCTTGATTTTGATTGGCTGTTGAGTATTGTTGCCACGGTAGTTACCATTGGATTACAAAGTTACCATAATTGTAACTTTTATGCAACGGGCCCCTCATGTACATGTATGAAGTTAATCAAGTGGAGCGGGATGGACACAATATCATCCATACACTATGCGCGCTTCTCACATAATGCATGTAGGCCTAAAGTGTAATGTTACATTTAGCAAAGATTGCCAACCTGACCTTTTTCTTTCTGCTATTTCCTTAGGGACGTTATAGTTGGACTCTAATGGGATGAGGATTTTTCATAGTTGAACCAGGGAGGTGGTTCCACCTACCTGGTTGAACTAATATGTTTTGTCTCTTTCAATGCTCTCGGCTGATCAATAAACATGGAAATAATTTCGGAGCGATGCAATAGGTTTTATAGTGATGATAATATCTACATGAATACTAGTACTACATATAATGATTTTAATGAAGTCATCGAGCGTAGTAATCAAACTGTGACTAACGAATATCTTCCCCACATCCTAACTGGCGGTCCTCTTTTATTACACCGAAATAATCTTTGCCGGGTAGTCACTGGGATCCTGCATGGAAGTTTAAAGGGGCATTCCGGATTATTTTCATAATTTCACATCATGTAGTACATAAATCAACAGCTTCATATTTGTTGTATAGATTTGTAGAATTTATTGTGGTTCTTGAGCAGAGAAACAGTACTTTCAAAAACCTTAAACAAATTACACTGAACAAAGATGATGACATAGGAGCCTCACATATCTCAGAAATGTAGCATTGTCATTCCATTACAATACGGCATGCTTGCAAGCTCACCTGTGTGTAATCTATGCATGCCTTCTACTTTTGTTCTGCTTCCTTGAGCCACATCTCATGCATTCTTATGGTGAGGCTGCCATGTCATCATCCTTGTTCATTGCCACTTGTTAGAAATTTCGAAAACATTCTTATTTTTCATCCCAATCATTATAAATCCTGAAACTCTGTACCCAGTATAACTAATTTATACATGTTCAAATGTAAAAATTTGAAAATCATCCGGAGGTCTCCTTTAAATGCATGGTATAGTATTGGTTGAGATGAGAATTCAGTTTCAACATTTTGCGAGATACTTAGAAACCATGCACTTTATGCAGTGTTAAAGAGCATACAACGAGGAATTCAAAGTTTATTGGATGAAAATTGGTTTTTAAATGGGTGAGATATCCAAAAACAAAGTAAAACAAAGCGATCGTAATAACAGGAGGGACCCACATTCTATTAGAATCGCTCCGTTTTGGATATCTCGGCCAATTCAAAACCAATTTTCATCAAATAAACTTTGACTTCTTCGTAGAGTATTATGTTCTTTTATATTTCATAAGAGGTTTCTCTTTATTTTCAAAAACTCATCATAAAAAAACGCTAAAACCTGCAACCACATCTCAACCACAACTACCCCATCCCTTTCAATTAAAAAAACGGATTTTCATGGATTAAATACAAAAATATATATCTAAAACAATGATTCTACAACAATTTGCCCCCCCCCCCATACCACCCCCCCCCCCTTTCAGAGAGTTGAAAATGGCCGAGACGTTGAATTTACGTAGTGTATACATGTACAGTGAACCTATAACGCAAGTCTATTACAAAATAGTGTTATAGTGTTATATGTCTCATTTTCAACTCTCTGAAATACAATCTGCTCGCAGTTGATAATCTTCTAGCACATTAAAGGCATAGTTTACCATTTGCATATGAAACAAAAACCCAAGCATTACAACTTCTAAATAGCTCTAAAATGTGAGTTCGGGATAGAAACAACCTATGTAAACATTTGAACCAGTATAATCGATGTTTTGTATTGTTAGAATATACAAAAGATGAACAATAGTTATAACAAATATGTTTCCAGACTAAACCGTCTACAGTTACGGTTTAATGAGAAAAATAGTGATATCTCCTTATATTTTAGGTTTTTCTGCAAAACCTTTATATGGTGGGATGTTTTGTGATACAACTGACATTGACATATGCATCAAAAGTGATATCTTGAACATCTTTTAAATCACTGCTCCCAAAGGTAAATGGTACCTTTAAGGGAACTGGAGCGAATTAATGCCATGGCACCCTCAGAATAAAAGTTCTGGAGCAGTAAGAAGTTAGTATTGATTATAGATCAAACCCGTTCCATAACACGAAAATCCAGCACACCATAGGACTCTATCTACAGGGAACATGAAAATTAAAAAATCGGGTCTCAAAATACCCCTTTGTTCTGATTTTTACTTTTCTTTAAAAAGGTCGTTATCTTCGAGATACATAGCTGGCAATTAAATGAATTGATTAAAAACAAAACAAAAAGAGTATCACCCATTGACTCCGATGATCTTTAAAGGTATTATTTACCATTAGCAGATGAAACCTAAGCCCAGCTTTAGTGCTTCAAAATAGTTCTTAAGTGTGAGTTGGGGATAGAAACAACCAAATATCAGTATAATCAGTTTAAGTAATTTCAAATATTACAATGTGAACAATAGTTCTAATCAAATTGAGTCTAGAATTAACCGTGTACAGTTATGGCTTGAGAAAAATAGTGATATCCCATTATATTTTAGACTTTATTGCAAAGTTTTTATATGGTAGGGTGTTTTGTGATACAACTGGCCCTCACATTATGCATCAAAATAATGTGATAACTCGAACATGTTATAAATCACTGCTCCCAATGGTAAACAATACCTTTAACCGATTTGATGTCTTCAAGGAGCAGGTGAGGAAAAGCAAAATCGAGGGAACATATTTATTGAGGGGAAGGGTAGACTTATACCCCTTTCCCGCTGAAGAAAATCTTCCCCGGGGGCACCTGGGGGCACCCGGGGAACCCCTCAGTGTGAAAGGTCACTCGGTTGAAACCTAGGGGAAGCCTAGGTGAAACACCGATGAAATTTTGGGCAATTTCTACCCTAGAAGCGTCCTGGGTGAACACCGATAGTTCAACGGGAGATCACCCGGTGGTTCACCGAGAGCGCCCAGTGTGAAAGGTTGTCTCGGTGAAACACCGGGGAAAATATGCAAATTATGTCAAAGGTCATGTCTTGTTTCTGGTCATGCACACGTTTTCAGCTAGCTAGCGCGCACTCGACCTCCCAAATCCACACGTACAGGGTACTAGTAATTCGCGTTTGTAAACATACACACACGACACTACATAGTACTAGTATGTCGTTTCGTGTGCAATGTGGCGTTCACAGTGCGACGGCATTGTTTTGCATCGTGCTGTGCATTGTATTGTTTACTAGTAATTAGCACGCCGTACGTGTACTGTATACAAAGCTGATATAGGTTTACAGTGTACATATGTACTTGATCGATTTGATGCTTCCTCCTTCTTCGTCTTCCTCTAGTGTCTAGCTCTTAACTCTTCCAGTAAAGTCTGATAAAGTGCGCCTCTTGCTTGATTTTTTCGTATTTTGTGCTTTTCTCGTCAAGTGCTGGGTTTACAGTGTGCAGGAGAAATCCGTTGACGTTTTGTGCTGTTGAAATTTGAGGGAATTTTGCAAATGGCTGGAGCGTGGACCAAAGACGAAGAGAGACTGTTACTTCAATTACGTAGTGAGGCAGCAGTGAACGAAGAACTGAGAGGGACGTCGGCTGACGCTGCCGCGTACGAGTCCCTCCTCCGAAAACTTGCTGAACATGGGATCGAAAAAACCAAATCGCAGATGCACAACAAACTCAA
The DNA here is from genome assembly GCF_964275005.1 of Diadema setosum. Taxonomy (NCBI): domain Eukaryota; kingdom Metazoa; phylum Echinodermata; class Echinoidea; order Diadematoida; family Diadematidae; genus Diadema; species Diadema setosum. The sequence goes on from NC_092706.1 coordinate 9,593,037, forward strand.
GTACATAAGATCACCCACGTTGCGAGCAGAAAACCCGTCTAGGGGAAAGTTTCACCGAGAGCAGTGTGAAACGACGGCACTGAAACTTTCACCGAGAGGTTCCCCGGTGAATTCACCGGGGAACCTCTCGGTGGTTCACCGAGACGGGCAGCGGGAAAGGGGTACAGTGATTAGGTAGATTTTTACCCCCCCCCCCCCCCCCATCCACTCCAATAATCGTACGCATCGCGATGGGGGAGGGGGACATATTCTTGGGACCCTGCCGTCGAATCATCTCGAGACATGATATGTAGTGCGGGTCGCCAGTACCATGGGAATTCATTAAAACGTCCACAATCTTATAATCTAGGCTAATAAGTTGGCGGGCACATAATGAAGATTCCAGTCTATACTTCCCGCCTTTGAGGAATTTGTTTTATCGCAGTGCGTAGCACGTGTAAAATACATTTCCACCGTCAGTTGTTCCAGATATTTTTTTCGATTTCCGGTAAAGGGTTTTTATCACCATAGAAGCAGACAACGTTGCTGTCACATCACGTTATCTAAGCTATATATTAACACTATTATGATATGAATAGTTAACGAAAAAGAAACAAATTATGTTTACCATCTATTTTTTTTTTTGTGTGTGTATACAGACGGAAGAGGAATTGTACAGAATTGCTTTTCTCCTTTAATAATATCGCAGATTTTACATTTCTGTGAAAATTCATGGGACACGTTGTGTCTTGGGAGTCGACCATTACACATATTTAAAGGTCGCTCATATTGCCCTTTTTGAAGAAACCTAGCTTAGACCCTTATGATTTGAAAATTTTTCGCCCCATTGCTAATCTGTCTTTTCTTGGCAAAATTCTTGAAAAGTGGTTGCTCGCTAACTGAGGGATCATCTTGAAACTTACCAGTTGTTTAATAGTAATCAGTCTGCCTACAGGCACTTTCACTCCACGGAAACCGTCTTATTGAAAGTACTCAATGGCCTCCTCTTAGCAGTAGACAAAGGCTATGAAGCTGCTCTCCTGCTTTTAGATTATTCTGCTGCGTTTGACACCATTAATCATGCATTGCTCCTCAACAGATTAGAGACTAATTTTGATCTTACGGGAACAGTCTTGAGATGGATTGCATATTACGTACATGACCGCCACCAGATGATTCTGTTAATGGCACCATTTCCCGGTCGTTCCCTATCAGACATTGTGTCCCACCAGGGGTCTGCGGTTGGTCTTTTACTATTTCTTTTATACACAGCCCCTCTGTCTTCGGTAATCAACTGTCATGAAGGTATACTACATGTCTGTAGACATTTTCATAATCATACAACCAAATACCCAAGTCGAAGCACTCTAGTTGTGCTGATGATATTAAGCAATAGTCCCTCGATAACTAAATAAAATTGAATTGTTTCAAATCAGAGTTCTTATAAGTCCATTCTCAGTTCAGGCGGGGTAGTTTTCTCACAGAATTTTCTTTTGAAGATAGTACTACTCCCATCTCTCAGTCAGTCAGAGATCTCGGAGTTATTGTAGATAAGCATCTGAACTTTCCAAAACACATCAAGAATTCATGTCCTTCTGCTGCTTGGGGTATTTGTAAAATTGGTAAAATCCGCAAATTAATGAATCAGTGTTCCACTGAACGTCTCATTCATGCATTTGTTTCTTCTCGAATTGATTACTGTAATTCTCTTCTTGTTGACCTCCCTGCTTCTAGTATCGCACCACTACAAAGAAGTCAAAATACGGCTGCTTGGCTTGTGACCCTTTAATAAAGATCTCACCACATTATTCCAGTTCTCCAATCCCTCCACTGGCTCTCCTTACATCCACGTATCACCTTTAAAATCTTTCTCATTGTTTACAAGGTATCTAATAGTCTTGCCCCATTTTATCTCAAAGATTAGATTTCTCTCCGCTCCTCCACTTCAACCCGTTTTCTCCGTTCTTCCTCCACTCTGCAACTACTACATGGTCCACACACCTGTACCCATTATGGCGTTCTCTGTTATTTCTCAATTTCTTTGGAATAAGCTCCCTCTTTACATCCGAAATGCTGAAAGTGTCGATAAGTTTAAATAATTCCTGAAAACTTATCTATTTACTCAATCCTAATTTTTGTTGTTGTTGTTGTACGGGATCTTCTTCTAGCCTTGCACATTTATTTTGAAAGAGACTTGACTTGACCATGATTTTACACAGAAATTTGTTTGTCTAAAGCATCACGGACTCATTGCTTCGTGTTTTGAAAATCAATACTTTTCACTATAACATGTGCGAGATTGTGTTTCAGGAAGTATGCAGACCCGTCCTCTTTCCTCAAGGATGTACATGATATGGTAGATTCGATAAAGCACAATCGTAGAGATTGATGCTCTTTCCGGGGTTTTTTTTCTGTTTCATTAAAGAGTGATCGCATGTTTGTAGCTTACGTCCAACATCTATCGTGTTCTTGTGGAATGGCCAACTGCTGTACGACAAAAGGGTAATAATGTCCGCTATGTGGAATATGAATAGATTGCATTTCCTTAAACAAAAGGATATACCGTAATATATCTAAATTTCGTCCTCAATTCCTTGTATCTTCCCGCTGGTGTAGATCTGACTCAAAAACGAACGGCTTGGGGAGTGTCTCTAGCTCGTACGGCGCCCATCGTTATTGTCCTGGATGACAGCCAGCGACCATGTCCAGTCTACTACAGTGCCTTACCTGCCCACTTTGCTTCGAGATCTACAAGGAGCCATCTCTACTGAGTTGCGGGCACACCTTCTGCCTGCGCTGCCTGCGCAAACATGACGAAACCTCCGGGAGATGGAATCACACGGTGTGTCCGATCTGCAGGAAGAACACCATACTACCAGCTGCTCGGATGGAGGGCATGCCGCGCAACATCACTGTCAACTCGCTCATCGATCACCTGCGACTCACCAGGCGATGTTCTACCAGACATCCAGGTTTGCCCGCCACTTGCTCAGCATGCGATCAAAACCTCAGCGCTGTGGCCTTCTGTCGAGACTGCTGCATGTTCATGTGTGAGCCGTGCAATAAGAGTCACCGTCAGCTGACGTCCTTCTTCGCCGAGCATCGCGTCATGGCGACACAGGATGTCTTCCTGGACAACGGTGTTCTGGAGAAGGAATCGACTATGGGTCAAGAAAACGAGGAGCTCTCTGGTCTATCTGATAGTGTTGCTGCTGTAATGGGTAATCATGATATGCCCTCGCACTCACCCTTTCTACAGTCCTTACGTGACGCGCTCAGCATTGAACAACGGGTAGACCTACCCTACAGAGTTGCGGGTATGTCTTCCTTAGACCAGGATAAAGTGGTCATAGGGTATGGAAGATTTAAGTCGGGAGCTGAGTGCGTCTCACTGAGAGGAATAAAGACGGAATATGCTGGAGCAGAACATGGAAACGTTTACGACGTTGTGCGCTTAGGGAACGGGAGGACGGTGCTCTCACTTGCAGGAGGCATTATGAAGGTTTTAGATACCGACGGGTCCCCGACACATCAGCAATTCGCACGTGGTAGTGACTTGGCCAGTTGCGGGTATTACAATCGAATATGTCGCAATCAGCATGACATCATATACGCGGTAAGCAAGACCAATGAAATCTGCGTGTACCGCTCGGGGGCCGAAGGCCCACTTGAGGTGCTGCCCACGGGTCCTATCCAGCCCAGGCAGATCAGTGTCACCAAGAGTGGTATAATCATCGCAAGCACCTGTGACATCGTCCCGAGCACGGTGGCGGTTTTTGACGCGGAGGGTCGGTTGGGGAGTACTCTGCAGTCCACAGGGTACCCGGAATACCTGTACGCCACCGTGGACAGCGAGGATCGAGTCCTTGTTGCCCGCGTGAAATCTGGGGCCGTCAAACTCTCGCTGTATGCCCTTGAGGGAACTCGTCTCGTGGAACTGAAGGAATTCGACACGATGTTGCTGGATGGGATACACCACGCATGGTGCTACATGTCAAGTCTTTCAAATTCTCTGCTGGCATTCGCTAGTTCCACTTTGTACTTCATCAGGCTTTCAGCTTAATTAAAGCGAATTACCCTATTCAAAACACCTTGGGATACCAGGATATGATAAATCTATGTCTTTTTTTCTCAACTTGCCTTAACTATACATCGATTCTTCTTACACTTTTCAAACATGACTATGTGTCATTTGTGCCATGTACATGACTGAATGGAGAGCATAAAGTTCATGAAAATAATTGAATGAATAAATTTCGGCTATCAAATGTTTCAGGTTTCAACGATACTTAACGAGAATATGTATCAATCAGCATGTGGACGACAGAGGAATCTGGTTGCACTCTCCCCACGACCTCTTCTCACGTATCGTAAAAGCGTACATTAAGATGAATTTTGCATTACTTCACAGTGGAGTCGTGTAAGTACTTATTGTACTTCTTTTCTATGCTAGATTGCTTCGCTCTCTCGCGATAAGTGGGCATGCTTGTTCCCCTGTGATTGATTCATTTATGAATGTCAACAGATGGTCAAGTGGAAATATATCATTCCCCCTTATCCTCCCAATCCTATCACGCTCCCCTCCGCCCCCCCCCCCCCCCACACACACACACCACACACTCGCACAGACAAGACAGACTGACATACAGCATAGACATAATACGTGTTTCGAAAATGTGTTAATATACGATGAGCATTGAGAGAGATGTAAACGAGGAACAACTGCCCATTATATCTTCACCCATCCCTCAGCATTTCGCTGGGCATGTCAGTAGCGCTATATTTATCATCCCAATCCTAAATTTCTGCCCCCTCCCCCCCCCCCCCACACACACACACTCAGGCACTGAAACACACAGACCTTGTCTTTACCGCTCGTCATGCTTACCATGCACAGAGACATAATATCTGCTCCTTGGCTTCCTGGAGAACATTTCGATTGCAATCGGTGTCGGTCAATTAAAGTAATAAATCTCTCCAGGTAAACACGAGTGCCTCACATCAATTTGTCTCACGTGCCTCGTCTGACATCCTCGCGCATGCGCACGGCATTGAAATCTGTAGGAGAAATTACTGGGTGCATGCATCAAACCAAGGAGGTACTGTTTGATCAAACGCTCCTGCCTCGTGTTTCGTTGAGACCAAAGATAGTAGTATATAGGAAGGCGCGTGATAATAATGGAAACAAAACAAAATGGCTACCCTACATGATGATACAAAAGAGAGCTAAGTACAACTCAGTACACCTAAAAACATCATTCATTTCCAAAGGCAGTGGTATTGAAGTGTGAAGTGACGTGTGAAGAGATTTAACGCTGTGTTCACACTGTGTTTCTCAATCTGTGGGACACTGTGTTCTTTCCAGCAGGAGTATACATTCAAATAATATGGAGTGAAAACGGCTGTTATTCACATTTCACATTGATTTCTGTGTACCCTCACTGGAAGAATTAGTTCTGTGCCATTTTATATCAAGCCATTCCGTTGTTTGAATTATCTGCCTGTTGGGTCCTTTGTGGTTGGCTCAAGGCTTGTAATGACTTCGCAAGAATAATTGTCTGCTTTAAAGATACATTTTTTTTTCGGATGGGGGGATTGAACAATGCGGTTGATTTGCAGCAATATTCTGTACTCGTGAAAAATCAAGTGAACAATATTTTGCTCTCGTTCTTGAGCACATTTTGACAATGATCAACTGTGTCTACGAATATCAGTGAATACATTGTATTTCAACTGTCAGCTGCATACTTTTCGCTGTCATATTCACGTTTTGTTTCGTTTTGTTTTGTTTTTGTTGTTTTTTCTGTCTTTGATACTATCATCTCCTTCATTGCCTACACAATCTCACTCCAACCATGTTGTATCCTCGGAAGTATTAAGTACTGTACGACAAGTTGCCATGGCAACAATTTGGCAGATACCGAGTGACTCATTTATGATTGGGTCTTAATGATACGTCGCTGGCGCGGAGACAAGAACCTGCATAATCTATACTAATGAGAGGTCCACTGTACTAGAAGATTATACTTTTGATCTCCTAACACGCTTTTTTTATCCTGACTGTCAAGGACAGCTTTCCTTTCATGCATTCAAGATATATTTAGTACAGTTAATAATATGACAATGTAAATACGTACCTGAAGGCATGTACAAGAGGTTGAGGGGTGCGTTTAGGGTTTCGCTTTGCATCGCTGCAACGTCGTTTATCATGTCAACCGGCAATGTGCAATATGTCGCCTGTGCGACCTCACCACTAACAGTTCAGAACAGTTGATTATGGGCATGTATACATGCACCGTCTACTCATATTTACCTACACAATGAAGCGTTTCTTCACGGAAGGCAGCCGCATTGACGATGTAATTAACTCAATAATACATACCTTCGAGTGAGTGTGTGTGTATGTGTGTGGATGGTGTTTTTGTTGTTTTAGTGGTGGTGATGCTTGTGGTTGTTATTTTATTTCGAAGACAGTTGATCATCAGCTTTGAAACCAAAGACTCACGGTACTTTTCACGTCGTAAATACACGATGTACTGTTGTCTGTATATATACTAAATAATTCACATTCTGAATTTCCTTTTTCCACTTGTTTACAGAGAATGACTCATAAAATTGGATCATATAGCGTGAAAAAAGCAAAGCGCAGGATGTACAGTTGCATTAAACAAAGACAAAACGTTAACTCTGAGGAAAATAGCTTTCACTTTGTATCTTTACCAACGTCACACTGGGAGCATGAGGTGCAACTTTGCATCTTTCAGGCCCAGTGTCAAAATGGAAGCACCTTTAAAGGTGTTCCCAATGTGCCTTGGTCTACACCTTTAAAGGGTTGGTACAGTTTTGGTTGAGATGGGGCTACAAGTTTCCATTTTTTCACGACGATTCATTGAGATCACGAGAAACCTCTATAAAATGTAAAAGAGCATAATATTATAATTGCAAGAGGAATTCAAGGTTTCTTTGATGAAAATTGGCTTTGGAATAGATGAGATATCCAAAACAAAGCAATCCTAATAAATGGTGGGACCCAGCTTTTATTAGGGTCGTTTCCTTTTACTCTGTTTTTGGATATCTCTGTCATTCCAAAACCGATTTTCATCAAATGAACTTTGAATTTCTCTTAGAATTGTATGCTCTTTATTTCCTAAAGTAGTTTCTAAGTATCTTGCAAAAAGTTACAGGCTAAATCATCACCTCTTTCAATACTATATCATCCCTTCAAAGGTGCAAAGTTGAATCTATTTTCTTCTGAGTGTATAATGTAGCAATTGCAAAAGTAAAAAGATTTTGTACACGTTGCAGAGCGGATGCAGTGTAAAACAAATATTTCGACGAGGGGATTAGGACGTGGTGAACAGGCGGAAGGAAACGATTTATTGCGTGTAATGTCTAAAGAGACCATAACTGCAGACTGTTTTGGCTTGTGCTATGAAACATTCACCGTTTGTGTTCTCACATGTTACGTTGTTTACGAATTAACGTTTGTGATAGTAGTGTAATGAATCAAAGCAAATAGAAAGGGCAACTGTCGGGTCGATGTACTATGTTTTACAATCATAAGTATCTCGTGGGTAAAAACAAAACAAAACAAACAAAACAAAAGCTAGAAAAAAGGATACACATTCTCTTGTCACCCTGATGTCAAGCGCAACTGAAAGCCTGCTAGAAACTGTTCACATGGAGAATCGTTTTGTGCTACGTGACAATTGACTTTGCAACTGAATGGAGGGACCATGACGAAATACGTAGTGTTTACTGACATGGATGCTTTTAATTACCGTGAACTTCCAGCCTTATCAATGTTGAAGAGGTAACGCATCTTGGTAAAGATTTAATTTACTAACGAGAACTCTACTGTACAGGACCACTTTTATAATTTATGATTTTCGTGTTGGGAAACCATCGCTAAATACATGAAGGAGGGCGAATGCAATTAGCCTCGCTATGCTTTTAATACGAGAAAGTTGGGGCTTTCTCTACAGCGGGGAGTACTTTGGGGTTTCTGATAAGTCGGGATTTCAGTTCATGTCCGCTCAAATATACTGGGTTGAATGTCTAAACCATGGTATAGTCATGGATAAGGCGCTTTTTTGTAAGCATAAGTTTTAGGATTCGAATTCTACTCGATGCGTTCATCCTTGGACGAGATGTTCTGCCCACAATGTCCCTCTTGCTACCCAAGTGTATTCATGGGTACCTGACAATGCTTGGGTAGTGATCATGGCAGTGGGGACCCTCCGGAAGAGATCACTGACGAGGCGCTACCCCGAGTGCGCGTCACGACCGAAACCCTAGAATCATGAATCATAACAGGCCACGAGTCATACAGTCCATGAGTTTGACACTAAGCAAACAAGGCCTAGGAGACCGACAAAATAAGCCTTGTGTTGTAATGTCGAACTTGTGGGCTGTTTTTACCTAGTGTCGAACTCATGGGTCTTATTTGCCTAATCTCGAACTCGAGTATGCTGTATAACTCGTGGGATGTATGACTCTTAGTCCTTTTTTCAATGTTGAACTCGTAGGCTGTATGACTCGTGGATATCGGTCTTGTGAGATGACCCCGTTATAACAAGGTTGCTGGGACCGCCGATTTTACCTCGTGATAACCGGTACCTCGTTGTAAACATACTAGGAACAGGCTTACTTTTACAGTAAATTCATGGCTTGCCACTTGAACCAGTTGTACACAGCGCGTACCTCGTATTGCCTTCATGAAATCAACACTCACAGGAGGATCAGTTTGTGATCATTTCCTGTCTATATCAATCATACCTTATTACTATGAACATAATAATGCCTTTATATTTACACGTATTATCATTGCCGCTATTGCTATTCTAATTGTTCTTGTACGCTGTGTTGTGACTTTGCATCACAAAGTGAACTGTTTTGGCTTTATATTACCTGCAATATGCTTTTAAGAACTTTGGCATTACAGATTTATATACATAGTTTAGTTTTATTTATCATGATTCTAAATATCTGCCGCAAGCACTTGCTCTACCAAGGTGCACAGGGATTTTCTATGTCGTTTGACAACAACAACAACAACAACAACAACAAAGATAACATTAAATTATTCATGTTACACGTGAACAGGTTGCAATGTTGCCCATCGCAGTCTTTTGCAGGTACTAACGGAGGGGAAAACACCTGTTTTCTGTTTCTACGATGAACATTGAACTTTCGATTTGAAATGTTGAATTCGACAGAGTGATGAATGTTACTGTCAGCACGGAGTATAATCTGCTCCATGCAGACTACGTCTTTATTGGATATACAGTGGAATCCCGTTGTAACGAAATCCTCGGGACCGGTATTTTTCTTTCATTATGGTCTATAGAAATTTCGTTATAACCGAACAAATGAACACTAAAAGATATAGAGAGGATAATACTGCGGCCTAAATCTTATATCGTTGTAACCGGAATTTCGTTATAACCGTGTTCGTTACAACGGGAATGCACTGTATTGCTTACTCAAAATGTAGTCACTTTTAATTGTAAACTCATTTGATATTTTGTATCATGTCCAACAACTGCACTGCACTGTCCATTTGGAGGTACACTGTAGCCGTTTGCCGCGGTCCTCTCGCTGTACAGTGATGAGCGAATGAGGGTGAAAGAAGTGAGCTCAGCTGGGTTAGACTGCGGAAAGGCTAATTTGGAGGTAGACTCAAAGTCATTATGATGACCATTATAAGCGTATTTTCTTTAGTATTTATAATGTCGGATATTTCTACAAAAACTGGTGTACCGAAATAAGATCTATGCACTGGTGATAAAAGTGTACAAAATTGTCAATAGGTAAATTCAAACATCAGGTATTCTCCACGCTGTCTCTGGTCTTTATGTTAAATCAAATGCAAATTGAGTGTTAGTGTGTCTTTGCGCAATTTAAAAAAAAAAAACTATTTTCATATCCATTCCTCGGCAATAGGTTTATAATTACGGCGTAGCCTTATTTTTTTACTCTTTTCCTGTAACTGACCAATGCATGCAAAATGCAAGACAAAAAAATTATGTTATCTTAACGAAATCAGGTGAAGGGGAGGAAAAATTTGCCGAGATGGCATGGAGGTAATGGTTAGGGGTAGTTGTCCAAATTGTTATATGGGTTCATACTTGTGACTCTTCAAAATCAAGATTTGAGATCATCTTGTACTATTTGTTGTTTTATTGTTAACCAAAGATCATCTATATGAAAAGGTACTTATGGAAAACATTATCTACTTTGGAATTTACCGAGAAATGCTGTTGGCATGAGTTGAAGATCATTCTGTTTTTATTTTGTAATATAAATATACATAATGCATATTGCTGAGGAGTGTGTAGAGTACAGTGGATTAATGAAAGAGTGCGTTTTCAAGATTCACAGTGTAAATCGCTCTTTCTCTTCAGGAAATGATATCTTTGTAGACCGCTGACATTGCACAATTGCTGCCGGAAGAGACCGTTCTTGAAAATGCAAAGTGTTTGTTTTGTTATATTTTCATTGTAGTTTCAGAAACTGAAATACTGTATTATAGTTCATACATGATTTGGGTCTGGTTGCGCTACAAGATTCCACTAGAGAAAGTCTTTTGAATGGTACACACCCCATCTTTTCTCTTCCTTTCTGTATGTGAATGACATTGCCCATAATGTTTTTCATTTTACAATTATTGTCTTTCAGTAAGAGGTTGGTAAATATACGTTATGATGGTGTGTTTACACTTAGATTAATTACAAGATTTGTAATTTATATGTTCCTACTTCCCATGAGAGACGGTATACTGGTCGTGCTTATTCGAGTCATACCAGCGTTTTTAATCAATTTGTAAAGATCTTTCGAACATTAATAAATCAGCAATTGAAAGACATCCGTCTGTCGTCGAAGTAATATTGTCTGAGAATCGGTATGCATTGCTTTTCCAACGAATATAGTGGAAATGTGTCTATATTATACGTGCAAGTGTGCGTGCGAATGAAAATGTGTGCGTGCATGCGTGATGAGACGCCATTATTTGTGCCTTGTTAGTGAGTGGTTAGTGGAATGTTCGTTGCATGGATTATGTCACTTTTGTCTATTCTAATCACGATGAAATAGAAAAATACTTTAAGTTATTAAGTAAGGGGGTTGTCGTATGAAGCTGGCTTATTTCACAATCCATGCTGAATTTCACGTTGCATCTCACTGTAGTCTTGTCATTGTCTAACGATACTACATGGTGTAGCACAAAAAAAAAAAAAAAAAAAAAAAGCTGCTGAAAAATGCTTATCCAATAGTGTCGAGCCAATGGAGTAAAATGGAGTCAAAAGGGACCTGAGCTTTTGATCCTAACAAAATCTTCGTCAGAGGCAAAATAACAAACAAAACTGAACTGGAACAAAACAATCAAAAACAGAACAGATAAGACAAAGAGGACAAGCACTTTTCAGCAGCTTTTTTTTTTTGCTACACTTAGTTCATTCTTTGCTGTTGCATTACGTCCACGTGATCCTCCTTATCCTCTTTGAGAGGGCTCGAGACATTTCTTTGCTCTACTACCAACAAAAAACATGGCTTTAAAATGTTTTGAGCACAAACCATTCATGCCATTAGGAGAAGGATACGTAATAACCCCATCTTCTAAATACATAACCCGAGGGTATCATTATTGCATGGAAACAGGTGAAACCGAATTTTTTATGAAACTTGTTATTTTGTTCTAGTTATCGTATCAATGATATTCTATTACAATATCTTATTAGTTCCAAGTGGAACACAGGGTGGAACACAGGGTGAAACAGCACTCGAAGCTTTGGTACCAATGTATGATTACAATTTAAGCTCCAAACGTCCCAACCAACCTTATCATTAACGGCCCACTAACGATCGCCCCGTCACTGTACAGGTATGCTAACCTAGAAACATTAAACTGCACAATACTTGAATATGAGGCCATTCTGAAGCAAATAATCTTCACACAACAATAGATATATAATGTACTCTTTGAATCCCGCAAGGACTGGAACAATTATCCCCCAGCATTCCCACTGATCAGTTACTAGCCATCCCCTTTAAACTTGCTGCGCCACTATTTTTAGAGAGTAATGATATACGTGTATGAACACCCTATAATTAATATGATTGTCTAACCGGGAACGAAAGAGCTCTTGCAGGTTTTCATACAGTGCAAATGATTAATGTTTCCCAATTTACTTTCCATTTAAAACCAAAACTCATTTTATTATTGCTATCCAGTCTATACAACACATGCATAATTAGACAGTGAGATATCTGCATTTCCTCTTCAAGTGCACGTGTGTGTGTGTGTGTGTGTGTGTGTGTGTGTGTGTGTGTGTGTGTGTGCTTGTGTGTGTGCTTGTGTTTATGTCAACGACGAACTGTAAAGCAAAATGGAAGGGGTGTATGAATTATCCGGCCTCACATGTCGAGACCTTCAGATAACTATTTCAGTCTTTTGCGTCTGAGCATTTCATTGTGATTTGTATGAGGAATAAGAACGTTTTCAAAATTCATAACGAATTAAAATGAACAAGGATGAAGACATAGTAACTTGACATAAGATTGCGTGATTTGGATGCTATAAATCAAACCAAACCAGCCAACAAAAGAAGAAACCATGCATAAATTCTACACAGAACATGTTAAACAAGAGTGTTGTACTGGAAGGACACATTGCGACATAATACTAGTACTCTAATGTGGAAAACTCGTTATGTCATCATCCTTGTTGAGTGAATTATGTTTTGGGTTTTTCATTGTCAGTTCAGTTCAGTTCAAATTTATTTCGTTTTTTTTTCACAAGGAAATGATATATAAACTTAAATCTCACTTTCTTCAGTGACAAAAATGATGCATGTTAATTTATACAAAGAAAACAAGAATCAAAAACTTACAGTAAGGATACATTACAATGGTTGGTAAAGTAACGAAAGTGTAATAAGTATTGTCAATATGCATTGTGTGAAAAAAAAAATGGAGAGACCCACTTAAAGACAGAGCTTGTAGAATGTGGGCCCCTCATAGGTAAAAAGATTTGATGCAAAGATTGATTGAAAACAGCAATTAAGCGGCACACTCGAGAAGGTTTGGGAGCCCACCGAGAGACAGACGGACAAACAGTTACACATACAAAACAACAGCAAGCAAACTAATTAACACGAGACAAGACTGGGACAGCAACATGACTACTTGCAGAAAAAAAAAAATGTCTGCTCAAAGACCACAATAAGGTCCACAAATCTATACATGACAGTATCGATTTATGACCTACTAGTAAATGATGTGAAATCATACAATACATCCTGAATGCCCTTTGAGCTATAATAGCTTGTCAGTGAGCAAATTAGTGGACTCATGGATGCCTAAATGTATTTACCAAGCGCACGCACCGTGCCCCAGTGGACACTGCTGATGATTACTGTAACGCCTCATCAACAGACTCATTTTGAGTATAATAATATGATATCCAGAATACTTATGCCAAAGTAATAGACCATTGCCTCTCAGATGATGAATCTACCTTCCCCAAAGTCCCTAACATAATTATAGTCTTCAGCAAAATTTTCCTTTTTCCTGGAAAAAAAAAAACGAATAAGGAAATGAAGTAAATGACTGATTGCGAGACGTTTTAATTACAACGTTGGTAGCCGAGTGAATTGTGACCCGACACGGTTTCTTGAACTTAGTCTTAATTGGCACTTGGGAATTTAAAGCCACTATTTATCATTAATTTTGCAGATGAAAAAAAAAAACAACAACAACACAGCTTTTGTGCTTCAAAATAATTCTAAAGGTGAGTTTGGAATAGAAACAACCAACGTAAGGTATAGTAAACATACTAATCAGTATAAACAATGTTAAAGGGTAAGCCCACCTTCATTAATATGTGGATTGAGTGAATGCAGCAATAGTAGAACACATCAGTGAGATTTTGAGGAAAATCTGACAATCCGTTCAAAAGTTATGCATTTTTGAAGTTTCTGCTCAGTCACTGCTGGATGAGAAGACTACTACAGTTTGTGACGTCACATGTGTATGACGATATAAAGAAATCTCATTTAAAAAATCAGCATATTTTTCACTTTTCTCGCGTAATAAAAGAACGCTTGACTTGCCTCTTTCTGAAGGCAGGGGGAATAATATCAACCTTAACATATGTGAGTGACAAGTTGAAGAAATGTGCACCTTTTTGAAATAATAAAATTTTATGAAATTCTCTTTATATTTCCTTACATAGTTCTAGTGCATGTGACATCATACACTGTACACGTAGTAGTCTTCTCATCCAGCAGTGGCTGCGCAGATACTTTGAATATTCATAACTTCCGAACGGATTGTCCAATTTTCCCCCAAACTTTCACTGATGTGTTCTGCTAATATTGCTGCATTCACTGAATCCACATGTTTATGAAGGTGAACTTGTCCTTTAAGTGCTATTCAATACACAAAATGTGAACAGTAGTTTTATTAAGATAGTAGAATAGATTGTCTACACTTATGGTTTGTCGAGAAAATTAGTGATATCTCCATATATTTGCGGTTTTATTGCTAAATTTTTATATTGTAAGATGTTTTGTGATGCAACTGACATATGCATCAAATGTGACAATTCGAACATTTTTTTTGCTTACTGCTCTCAATGGTAAGCAGTGGCTTTAACCCACATATGTCGACGGCAAAAAAAAAAAAAAAAAGAGAGAGAGAGAGAGGGTAACCTCTTCAACGTGCAAGACGAATGCGTCATCACACAGAACCGTACTCTGAAAAAAAAAAAAATAAAGCAACAGCAATTACATTCTAAATTCCGAAAGCCCAATTGCATTCATTAACATGGATGACTTTCTGAACGAAAGGATGGTCTTATTTCATTCTTCGAACGTGTATGGATTAATTGTCTGAAGAAACAATCCCACTAAATGCAAATTAATTTCCTCAAAAGACCGAGTTCGCCTTGATACGAGTGACTTTCATTTCATGCATGCAGCAGAACTCGGACGTCTGCAATGTAATTATAATTCAATTAACATCACTCGAAATTATCTTCGGAATATTTCTCGTTTTATACAAGATTTTATTTGCCTGTTTGTTGTTGCTGTTGCTGTGTTTGTTTTGTTTGTTCTTGTTTTGCTTTTCTTTTTTTCAAGATTCTCTGGTTTGGGGTTCCGGGGTCCTTGTATTGAAATCGTTTATCTTAAATTATTGTACATTCCTTCGCACATACATTTTGTTCTATGCTTAATAGATTGTACTTCTTTACTTCTTGCTTGGATACTTTTTTTTATTATGTATTGCCTTTTCTTCGCTGGATGGAAATAAGCTAATTGAATTGAAAATATATATAATAAATTATGTATGTATATGTACATATATGAAGAGCTTGCTTCCAAAAGGCTCTAAATCCATCATTTTTCAATGGATTTAGCGTCTTTTGGTTGCAAGCTTTATATATATATATATATATATATATATATATATATATATGTATGTATATATACATATATAGATGTATATATGTTTTCACCCTGGTGATAACACCCGTGAAGTTTGGTGAAGATCTAACCATGCCTTTTCAAGAAGACGAAAATTGGGCCCAAACTTAAGCCCAACTTGATTTGCAAAGATTCCTTAATTTTGGGGGTTGAATATATAATATATATAGGCGGAGAATGAGTAATGATTTTAACTGCCTTTCTTGAAATAGTGATATCAGCAGACATAGGCATAAGATGTAATGAAGCACAATTCCCTATGCCCAACACCACCCCATCCCCCCCCCCCCCAACAAAAAACCAATATAACAATAGAGCAAATTTGGTATTATGGAAGTGTACGTAAACTTCCCTTCACGACTCACTGAGCCCCATCCTAATCCTAATCTAATATACCATCACTTTCATGTTTCACATAACTCACGCGACTTACAGCATCAGAACATTAACGGGATACTCAAACTAGCATGTGTACACACACGCACACACACACACACACACACACACACACACACATACACATACACACACATTTCCTTTCGTTTGAAGTAAACACACTCATTATGAATTTACAATCACCCGCGATTTTGAGCTAATGTCACAATACACTACAATTATTCTGCGAATGAAATAAGTGACTTTATTTAAGCATGCGGCTATGTTGTTTCCCTCATTCTGTTAGATTATGTAGGACCACAATTTGTACGTGAATATACAATAGCGTATATGCATAATATTATGCCTATGACTGTTGAAATCGACATTCCATATCACATAAGGTATATAATTTCGGAAAGGCCATGCAAGCTTCAGAAAATCAATAATGGAAAAGAGCAACGTTTCATCCGGTTTTTTTTAATCATTCTCATTATTTCACACTTGACCCTAGCCCCTTAGGAGAAATAGGCCTTGGAGAGTGCGTGCGTCTCCAGTAAGTCTAGCACTGCAAATCGTGGGTACTATGCAAAGTACAAGTCAAGAGACACTATAGCAAGCAGATATATATATATATACTTAACCACATTGACTGTGTAGGTGAAATATACGTTATAACTCGATTGTAGTAGCACTGTAACACCCATGGTGCTTAAAATCAGTTAGAACGAATATTGGTGAATGGTATAGGTCAGTTATCGCTAAACCAATAATCTTATTGATCCTATTCATGAAGGCATGCATCATGGTCTGCACTATTTCATTTCTGCTAGAAATGAAATAAAACATGTTCCATTCTTAACCCTAAAAAGACTGGGCTATTTTGGTAGCTCGAAAGACTGGGGGGGGGGGGGCCTAAAGGGCCCCCCCTTAAGATCTCGGCCGTGGATCGCGCGATCACCGCGGAAATTTGCACAATGGTAGTGTGCGATGTAATCTACAAGATCGTATATTTAAATTTTCCAAAATAGTCTTCTTTTATTTTATTTTGATTAATTATGCTAATTTATGCAAGAAATCAGACTTTTTGATCTAAATCAGTAAATAAAGCTCCAAAAGTGTTCATTTTTGGTCTAGATATTCTTTGTGGCATTCTTAGCAAATGCACTTGAAAAAAAATTCGGTATCAAAATTAATGTCTTATTTATTTTATTGTTTTATGAATTTCTTATGTATTTCTTTGTTTTTACGACGTTTTGTTTTTGTTGTTTTTTTCAGCAAAATTTGTGGCAGACCCTTTTTGAAGCATAATACTACTAAAACAAATTGATTTTAGCCATTGAGAGTAAAAATAAGCATATTTATATGAACCATGTGATAAAACTCAATTTGTATTGACTTTGTACACAAAATCACATTTTTGAGCCATTTTCGGTCTCACGTGCATGTACAAAAAGTTATGTAACTTCAGAACCATACCCCCGGGCGTCACATATTTGGTGTCAAAATGTGCGGGAAACTCGAAAGAAAAAAGTCATGGAGCATCGCGGCGAGAGCATTGCGTGTTGCTGAGTAATCTCGCGAAATGTCGAGGGGGGGGGGGGCCTTTTAGGCCCCCCCCCCCCAGTCTTTTTAGGGTTAATGAAAGGAAAGTTTATCTGCATAATACAGATATTATAGAAAGAAAGATGGTTGATAGGAAAAAGACATCGCCAGTATGTAAATGTCTCACAACGAAATTTAGGCCTACTTACCCGCCCGTATAGCTTAGTTTGGCATTTCAGTCATAAACTAAAATAAAGAAGACAAAACTGAAAATTAAACGTTACTTGAAAGGTACTCATCGCCATTCCAATTACCTCCAGGAACATTGTTACACGCGAGCAGTTCATCCTACTCACTCGGTAGAAATAACAGTGTGCTCCAATTTCAAAGCTT
Source organism: Diadema setosum (assembly GCF_964275005.1). Lineage (NCBI taxonomy): Eukaryota > Metazoa > Echinodermata > Echinoidea > Diadematoida > Diadematidae > Diadema > Diadema setosum. The sequence continues at coordinate 9,610,814 of NC_092706.1, forward strand.
AATGTAACTCGATACGATTCAACATGGCTATGTCTGTCCAGGTTTGTTTACAAATAACAAAAAAGGAATTGTAGTGTACAAAGGACTCCATTTTCCCCAACATAAGCTGTATCCGGTATACCAGCTTGATAAGGACTTAGTAGTGATCGTCGTTGAGAATGAATCCATTCACAATGTGCATCATGTGCAGCAGCTAGAGTACTCTTTCCTCTATTAAGATAATTAAGGATCATTTATGCTTAGTCGTAGATTGAAAAAAAAAAAACAAACACACACACACACACAAACAAACACACGTGTAATTTGGAAGGACGTCTGGCCAGACAGATTCAGTAATTTTTGGACTGCATGAAGTGAATTCAACTGCCTTACCGGCACTTGGATATGAGACACGAAATACATGGAGCCTTTTGTTGTTGTTGTTGTTGTTGGTGGTGGTGGTGGTGGCGGTTATCCCGTTTCAAAAATTCATGCAAGGGACATTATTTTACTGTAGGGAGTTGGCCCTGTTCACAGCGCGAGTGTTACGACAACGTGCATCAGAAAGTAGAGGGCGTTTTGTTATTTCACTTAGGGACAGAGATCGAGTGACTGCAACGGTCTGACACTCGCGAATAATTCTCCGTAGACACAGACGAGTTAAAAATGAAAAATCTACACAATGTGTGACCCTGCATCACAAGACCAATGAAAAGTCGCCAGACACGATTTTTTAGTTGAACTTGTGGTCTTTCTACCACAATGAATGTGGTTAGAAACCTACCGTTGAAATTTCCATGATTGAAGTGGACGATCTAGGATGATTGGATACCAAACCTGGAGGGAAAAGAACAAAAATATATATATATATATATATATATACTTCTGTATTGTATCATGAAAAACATTGATTGGTTAACAAAACTACTAAATTATTTGCAGATGTGAGATCGTTGCTCATGGGGTGGGATTTGTACAGTCATAGCCCAAATCTAGAGTACTAGTATGATACTCTCTAGAGCCCGAACAATCAGATTGCAATAGCGCCATCTTGTGACTCGTCGGCAGAGCATTGAGTGATTCGACGGTGGATGCTGCCCGTTTATCGAAGAACGCTGTTGTGGTTGTCATTTCCAATTCTATCGAGTGTGATGGCCTTGTAACTGAAGACCACGATTTCGATTTCCTAAAGCAATATTAGATACCTCGCGCGAATAATCAAATCACTTTCAATTGCACTTTAACCAACAAAAGAAAACCAAAATTTAGCTCATCGGTGTTTCTAGTAACCGCCAAAAGCACGTTAGGTATCAGGCAGGCAAAGGTAGTGAAATTGGTTTTATCATTAAGCCATAAACAAGCTCAAATTTCCAGAAAAGTTACGCTTTCAAGCTTTGTTTTTTGCGTCAATTCCTGCAACCCCGTTAAAATTGATATTCTGTAATAGAAAGTACAATTCATACTGCATATCACTCATGACAGTGCAGGATAAGCCTGTATTATATTATAATTTGTATTACGAAATCAATGTGTACCCTGACTTTCGTCAAAATTTTGTAAAAATACACGTATATCTTCTTTGTAAAATGAAATGAAGTACCAAGGTCTCAGACCAGTTAGACTCAATTCTCAAGAATCACCTGGCATAGCACCGTTTAGATGTTCAGTTTTAAAAGACACTTGTTGAACAACGACTAGAAAAGAAATCAATGTGAATAAAAATGAAATCTTTTGGAGTTAAAGGACCTGCAGTGAAAATACAAGAAGCCGAGAGTCCAGACAAGTGAAGACAGTAAGTGAGAAGGATGTAATATGAATGTGTAGTCACCACTGTTGTTAGAAGATAAGAGCAGCTGAAGACAACATTACGAGAAGGAAGAGAGCAGACTAAGAAATATTTATGTATATATATATATATATATATATATATATATATATATATATATGAAGCAGAGGAGTTTGTACACTAATGACAAGTTCTGTTCCAGTTCTGTTCTTATTGTGCATTTCCTCAGTCTTCCTCTAGATTGTGTTCACACTATAGTGACGATGACTATAATTTCTTCTTTCTTTTTTTCCTCTATTTCTTTCTATCCTGTATGCTGTGTGAGAGATTTTCGTGCCCTTTGAGCACTCAGACTGAGTGTTAAAGGGTATTATAAATACCTCTTATTATTATTATCATTATCATTATTATAATCATCATCATTATCTCTATTATCATCATCATCAATACTATTGTTATTATTATCATCATTACAGACCAGTTCGTAATTCTACTTTCCACATGAGCAGAAAAAAAAAAAGTCACTTGTACCAACAGGCATTACTTTGGGTTTCTTAATTCTGTTGAAATAGCATCTGTGATGTGATGATTATTCATGTGATTTTTATCTATCGATGGTGCTTACCAGCACATCTACTTGACAGCAAGCCTGGTATTTGGCAATAACAAAAAAAAAAAAAGCTGTTATTCTGCCCTACTTTGGCAAAAGGAAGCAAGTGACATCGAGTACAAATGCTATTTATAAATGAAGAAAATATGTTTTGGGTAGGCCCTTCGACATGGAACTTTGTGATGAGAAATAATGTCGGTATTCGTGCAAGTCATGGTGGTGCATTTATGACAATTCGAAGAATTTTGATATTCCCATAGAACCTCATTATCATGTAACTTGTTTCCTTTTGCCAAAGTATATTTTTGTAGCAAACATGAAAAATCTGGCAAAAGGAAGCATGTGACAATCATGAGTATGTTACCTGCTTCCTTTTGCCAAAGTATTATAGATTTGTAGCAAACATAAAAAAAAAAATGGCAAAAGGAAGCAAGTGACAATCATATCATAAGGATGTCACTTGCTTCCTTTTGCCGAAGTATTTTAGATTGTGTGCAAATGTAAATAATTTGGCAAAAGGAAGCAAGCGACAATCATATCATGAGGTTGTAACTTGCTTCCTTTTGCCGAAGTATTTCAGATTTTTAGCAAACATGAAAAATCTGGTAAAAGGAAGTGACAATCATATCATCAGTATGTTACCTGCTTCCTTTTGCCAAAATATTATAGGTTTGTAGCAAACATTAAAAAAAATGGCAAAAGGAAGAAAGTGACAATCATATTATAAGGATGTTACTTGCTCCCTTTTGCCAAAGTATTTTAGATTGTGTGTAATCTATATAAATGATTTGGCAAAGGGAAGCAGGTGACAATCATATCATAAGGTTGTAACTTGCTTCCTTTTGCCATTTTCTTTCATGCAATTTTGTGCACATGCTTCCTTGTGCCACCCGAATATCTCAGAAATGGGCCAAAATTTGTAACTTTTGGATTTTTTCAGTCAAATAGAGCATGCCGCAAATATGCCAAATCAATAAAAAAGTCAATATCCATAAAAATGTCACTTGCTTCTTTTTGCCAAAGTAGGGCAGTTGATACTGCATCCAATACAAAATAATAAAATGGATGCCTGCTTAAATGTCAACTGACGGACTATTCTGATCACCTGGTCTAAACGCACGTTCATTCTTTCTTTGAACACGAATTCATAAATTGTGACGTGGGACAAGTTTATGCATACTTTTCGCACTAAAACAAAGTCAGAAAAAAATCTCCATTCTCCGTCTTTTCTGAGAACACTTATTCGCTGGTTCCTAGAATTTAATCACATCTGCGCAGCAAATCTGCAAAATGATATTTGCTTTTTCAAAGTCTTCTCAAATAAGCAGAAATTGGTTTTGTGTTCATTAGTGCTCACCGATGCCATAGTGCAGATTGAAATGGATCATGGCAACGGTTGACATTTTTGCAACATGCAGTACTGTCGAATGACAAGAGAGTGATCTACGAAGCAGCGAACTATACTGCAACAGCGCCACCTTGTGTGAAGCAACAACAAATCCACGCGCAGCCCAAAAAAAAAATAAATAAAATAAAATAAAAATAAAATGCAGTACTACTAGACTGAACCACAGAACTCTTACTCTTGTGTAAGAGTTCTGTGGACTGAACTCGTGTCGGCACGTTGTCGTATCACTCTGTTCTTTCTCGCGTTGGCTGTTCTCTGTTGATATTAAATCAGTTTAACTAAGAGAGAGATATCAACAGAGCAAGGAATGGGCTAACGAATGAGATAAAGAACTAAGATATAAAAATGAAGAGTTTGTTCGCAAAAACCGATAAGTCCATATTTGCCAAATGGAGATATTTGCGATTAAAGGTCAAGAAAATAAAGAGAATAATACAAAAATTTTTGCTTCTTTTGACTATAAGTTCAAAGATGTACCTTTATATGTAGTGACCAATATATCATTTAAAAGATATTATTTTGTACTTTATGACAGAGACAGTACTTCAAAATTTTCAAAAAGTATGGACTTATCGGTTTTTGCGAACAAATTCTTCAAATGTTCCATCGGAATTCATGTAGAATTAACACGCATGAGGATTTTTGTTTTTCTTGTCTCAGGACGGTTACAGCTCGTTATTCCGAAGGTTCGTTATTCCGAAGGCTCTTTAGTCCGAAGAGTCGTTATTCCGAAGGTTCGTTATTCCGAATTTCATTTTCGGATTAACGAATCTTCGGAATAACGAACCTTCGGAATAACGAACAACACCCCTCAGGACTGATACGCAGCCAGTCAGAACGCTTCAGACTGCTTCCTGTTTTAGTTTATTGTTTTGGGGGTTCTGTTCCTGTTTGTTTGCTTGCTTGTTTGCTTATTCTTTCGGGTTAAGATACGCTGACAAGACAGTCAATTGTTTCTCCATTTCTTCAATGAAACGAAATGACATCCTTCCAAAGAGTTATAGGTACTTGACGAGATGCGAACAAGGGACTCTCTGATTGACGGTCAAGAGTCCTGCCCACTATGTCACACTGCCCCCACTAGTAATATCACAAACATCTACCAGATTCCGTTTATATCATCTCTCTTTAGTTGTCCTAAGGGTTCACAAGAATCTGATCTACTGATTCAACAGCACATCTTACAATTTTTGGGAGCTGTGTACATTTCGACGTATTTATGTCAGAACAGTCTCTTATACAGTGATAATTTTTCACTTCACAGCTTTAAATTTTTTGGCTTTACTGGCTACAGGTTTAACACCTAATCATAGACACACGCCTTAAATAAAAAAATAAAAAAAAAACTTAAAAAAAAAACCACTCAAACAATTATGCTAGATACACGAAAGATTCAGTGTCTAATGGACATAAATCTATGTACAATAGACAAACTTATTTCACTCCAGTCCTGAAATTTTCAAAGGGGTTTTATATGCTCAACCCCCCGCTCATCGGATCAGAGATCCTTTCACATAGACTACAATATTACCGCAAAAAACTGTGTGTCTTATTTTTCTAAATCTACACCCAAAAACAAATTGTAGTTCCCTAAATTTAAGAAAAAGCTCGTTCAGCTTCTACTTTCTTCAGTCATACTTCGGCTTAACTAGTTTTTAACAAGCTTGAATGGCTTATTTATAATCATTGCATTTCTCCATTTATTTAAGTATTTTTTTATACAAAAAAAAAAAAGTGTTACGTGCTGGTGCGAGACCACGGACGGTACTCTACCGACTCCATCCCTGACTGTGATTTAGCGCCCTCTACGATTGAATCCATCCAATTTCTCGTAAGGCCTCGCACCTGCAGCAGCTCCTCAGGACAATAATAAGACGGTGAGACATTTGTTTTTGTTGTTCCATTAAAAGATGTTTGTTCTCTACGTACAGCAACTTGTTATACTTCAGTCATGAAATCTGCATAAAGGAAAGATATCCCAGATGGATAGATTTTAGTTCCAATAGCTCAATTACTGCAGGTGTTTTCTGAATCGATGGCCGCGGCAAATATTTACAGTGTAGTTCCGAAATACCAGGGAGGTGGAAACTCTCAATGGAAAGCGTTCCTTTATGCAGGCGTAACACCGTCTCAACTCGAAATTGAGCCAAGATGGGCACATAAAGGGAATGTTCAAATTCGGCTCTGATCGCGTATACACTGGGTCATTCGTTTAGGGCATCGCCGGCGGAGTTTCTCAGGCTCCAGCAGCAGCTTCCTGAACTGTCGCAAAATCTTCGTGTACCCATCATGTGTATTCTTCGTGTGTAAATCGGGTAAACTTTTCAATAAAGAATCATATCTTCGTGTAGACTGCGTTTGTGGATCGGGTGTCATTCCTGTGTCCTTCTGTAGGCACCGTACTTGCTCCGGCAGTTTGGCTTTTGACCGAGTTCGGGGTCAACTTTGCACGAGACGATATCCATCATATTAAATTTTGTAAGGTCATCTTGTGCAGTCAATTTTGGGACAGTGTGATGTCATCTGAATCACTGGATATGGCACATTTTGTAGAGGAACACGTTTCTATCAACCAGAGCTAAATGCTCCATAAGAGAGAAAAAAAGAATCCATTAAGGAACTTCTTGTCAAACTTCAAGGTAAAATTATCCACATAATTCCATCTTAAACTAAAACTAAAACTGTCAAATGAACCTGCAAGCTGAAAAGATTAGGAAGGCGGTTATACCTAAACAAGTTCCGCTATGAATTCAGAAAGTAGAGACCTACAGTTCTGTTTCGAGATGTTTCTACGACAATCAAAAAAAAAAAAAAATAGGCACAGATAACTAATACGATTTCTGCTCGTCAGAAGTCTAAAATACCTTTGAAATTCGTTTACAATTTAATTTAGTTTATTCACCATATTTCAGGAGTACAAAAAAGACACAAAAACACATAATCATTATGTTATCATAATAATCAATATAATAATATGTACAAAACCTAACAAAGCAGGAAGAGTTGAACTTAATGGTAAAGGACATCTGATTATTAATCACGAAGTTCCAAACCACTTCAATTGCAAAAAAATAAAAAATAGCAATTCCCAACAACCAGAAAAGTTACCCGATGCTCGCCCAACACATACCATATGCATACAGTCACAGCTGATGCATACAAGTATCCTAGGTACATGTATATATATTTCGAATATACATCGTATTGAAATGTAGACCTATATTGGCGCTCGGCCCTAACTTTTTTAGTTTCTCTCTCTCTCTATCTCTATCTCTCTCTCTTTCTCTCTTTCTGGTTGCCCGAATAAAGAAATGTAGTGACCCGAAATAAGAGCAAATAAAACATTTTATCTTGAATCTTAATTGCCCGATCGAGCCACCAGAATGTAAACGTATTTACATTTTGGTGGTCAAGCATTACCTTTTAGTGGTCCCGGACCACCGGGTCGCAGCACTAGGCTGTCGATACCTAGAGGGGGCCTATATAGAGTACCGAAGTGATGATATCACAGTACTTATGTTCGACCATGGATGTTTGGGCTTCGTGTGTTTAGAACCAGTTTCCATGGCAATGAATTGCAACGACGTCACACTTTTATATTCTATTACGATACGTAGGGACAGAATAATTCCATATCTCTGTACAACGTCCTCTCGCCAAAATATCCATACATCCCAGCAATACAAATCAAGGAGATCCATTAATTTTAAAGGACAAGTTCACCTTCATTAACATAAGGATTGAGAGAATGTAGCAATATTAGTAGAACACATCATTGAAAGTTTGAGGAAAATCGGACAATCCGTTCAAAAGTTAAGTTTTTGTGCAGTCACCGCTGGATGAGAAGACTACTGCAGTGTAGATGTCACATGCGTACAACAATATAAGGAAAATATAAAGAGAATTTCACAAAATTTCCTCTTTTGAAAAAAGTACACATTCCCTTGACTCGTTACTGACATGTGTTATGGGTAATATCATTCCCATTGCCTTTAGAAAGAGGCAAGTGCTCTGTTATTATGCGAAAAAAAGTGAAAATATTTTGAATTTTCTTTACATTTTCTTAATACTGTTGTACTGAGTACTCATATGACATCACGAGCCTTAGTAGTCTCCTCATCCAGCGGTTCCAACACAAAAGTTTTAAAAATTCATAACTTTTGCATCGATTGTCCAATTTCCCTCAAACTTTCACTGATGTGTTCTACTAATATTGCTGCATTCTCTCAATCCTTATGTTAATGAAGGTGAACTTGTCCTTTAACTCTGGATGTAAAATGGCTTATGGTATGAATTACTATGGACCAGGGAAGACGGAGAGGCGTTACTCTCCCTTCCACCCCGTTCCAACCCCATGGATAGCCGACGCCGCGCGACTTCCCCTGTACAGGGCTGTGGGTATTTAAAAGCATTCCTCCATGTGGCTGGAAGGCGTCCGTGAATTGTGGGCCATTGGTTCATCCGGACTTTCTCAAAATGAGAATACCACTGCATACCTTCTGTGGCAGAAGGACTTTAGAAGACACTGATGGACCAACAGGCTAAGGCTAACCTGAATTTGGATTAGACACTGCTTGACCAACAGGCCAAGAATAAATTAGATTTTGATTAGACACTGCTAGATCAACAGGCTAAGACTTAACTAAATTTTGAATAGATACTGCTGGACCAACAGGCTAAAACTAAACTAAACCTTGGATAGACACTGCTAGTCCATCCCAGATTGAATGAGCAAATTGCAAGCTCTCCTTTCCTATGTATTTTGATCAGCAGTAGGCCTATAGGGCCTATTATACACTTTAAAGCTGAACAGAAAAGTGAAAACTACATAATACATAATGTATGTGACATACGAGGCATTTCACATGGACTCCTTTGAAGAAGATCGGTTACTGCATGCGATGAGGAAAAAACCGCATGATCGACTGGAGAGCTGTGTTTCTTGTCACAAAAAAGGGATCCCTTGGGTGATTTTACGCTGTGATAGGGGTGCTTCGGAAAAGCAATTTGCTCGCTCGTTAATGGTGTTACACCGGTGTAGACAATGGCAACAATTGCTCATTGCACGCTGAACCCGCCTGACAATGATGAGCTGTAATTGCGCCTCTGAAAGGAGCGAAATTATCCGAATCTTTTTGGATTAGGACGAAGAGAATAAAGAGCGGGGGTGCGTGCCTTTGCGCTTCCAAGCCATTCGCGAATCCCTCCCCTTTGTAAAGGCACGGCGTTGTAATTTCGAGCAGTTCAAAAGCCAAACCGACGCGCCTCCGTGCTCATGTAAGACGTCAATCAGGGTTCGTTTACACGCTCCCATCACACAGGGCAATGCCGACTTCTATCAGCGGGTGCCGTTCGTCATCACTCATTGGTCAAGTCAACCGTGACGTACTCGTTTCGCGGACGCTGATTGGCCAATCCGCGTGACCCCGACAGGTTTAGCTGTCACAGGTGCATGTCAGCACATGTGACACTTGGTTTAACACGACCCTTGAATGGGAGGGGCGGAGCTGTCGGCAACTGTTTATTTATCGACAGCCCCTCTGATGTGCCGAAAAGGTGCAATCTCTTTTCAGACGCCACAGTCGGACCTCATCGAAGGGAGCATACTGCGGACTCTTACACCCCCATTCTTCGCTCTCTCATGCACAAATTAAACCAGCCCTATTCAGCTCGAAACGTAATAAAACACACAATTCGAGCATGGGTTTAATTGGGGCAGTTATTTCCCCCTTTTCAAAGAAAATGAGACAGTAATCAAAGGCTTCTATGCATAAAGCTCTTTGGGGGTGGAGCTGCCACCCAATCCTGATGATTCTTTTGTTATATAATGAGTCTATTCCAAGGCGTGGTGTAGATGCTATCTTACCATTATCGAGGGAATTAATCGCTTAAAAAGAACCGCCTAGTGCGCTCTATCCTTTAAAGCTGAGAAAAACAAGGTGATTAGGTAGGGAGGGGGGAAGAAAGGGCGATAGAGATAGACAGACAGAGAAAAGAAATGGCTTCTTATTTTTCCCCTTTTTTTGATGAGTAGATGGAGAAAGGAGAGTAGAGAAATGTATGGAGATATATGGAACGGACATGCACCTAATTCATTTCCCCTGTCTGCAGTTGGATGGGGTCAGGTTGAAAAGAAGAAAAAGAAGAAGAAGAATGGGAAGACCGGCCTGAAGATTTAAAAAAAAAAATGACAACTCAAGGGCTATCGGCATTATTTTGTGGTGGGCGTTGATACCGGGAACCAGTGGTCTACAGTATTACCATCAAACAATCCACATAGCATACTAATGATGCATCAGGTAATCTTCCGTCTTCTGAAAGAAGTTAACCACATGGCGTGAACGCCCCTTCCGCCCCTTTCCCTCCACCCCTCCTAGTAACATCCACAGAGATGGAGAGTTGGAAACCATATCTACATGTTCATGTAAAAAATAAAAAAAAAATAGATAAATGAATTTAAAAAATACCTGTATGTATAAATGTATTCATCTGTACAGAAGTTTCATTTTCCATATTGAAATTATGAGGTTTCGCATCAAAAGCTTGAAAAAAAAATATTGGTCACTCCAAGTGGAAATGGTGTACAAACTTTCGCCAAGCTTCAAAGGCATATTGACGCCTAAGAAATGGAGGTGATCCAGGAGAGGTTAGACAAAATGGGCGTTACACATCTATGATGTTATTTTTTTGTGTCAAATCTCGGATTTGATAATCAATTTAGGCTTCTTAAAGGTAGCATGGATGGGTTGGAAGCAAGGAGGATACCGCTTGGTTGGAAGTATAAGAACTTCTACCCTAGCTTAAAGGATCCATGCAATGCAATGCATGCCGACTTATGTTGATGTATGATACCCTCAACGTCACGAATGTGGCCATATTATGAATATCTAATTGCGTGCCATATAGTTTACAATAATTTGTCTTCAGGTTAGCCTACTTACATACGCTCAAAAAAAAAAAAAAAAAAAAAAAAACTAAACCAAGATTCTGTCAATGACTTCATTTTCAATTATTGCTGTAGCCTAGTACTCATATGACTAAAAGACATTGGTATGTACCTTTCACTAGATTTAGCACACTAAATATGTTTCCATGTCGATGCTATGATTAACAAAACACGTTACTGTTTGGCTTTGTAGAAAAATGTTCCTACGTCACCAGGTAAATGGTCCATACGTAACAATAAACTCATATTTTCTGCTGTTCATTTATGTCTATGATTTCTCACAAATTAATGTAGAGCTATAAATTATGTGTAAGTACACATCACCAAATGCATCACGATCCATTGCTTTTTGCCCGGTTACTCGAAAAAAAGGAAATGAACTCAGAGATCCGGGTACATACAGGAAGTTTAAATATCATGATTAAATATAACGTAGTATGGTTCCCCTGGTTTCTAAGATATCGAATAAACAAAACAAAAAAAAAATCTTTGTTTGGAATGTCTACTCTAAACAAAACAAACCAAAAACAAAAACTTGGTGAACAAATACTACAAACATCTTTACAGACTTGTCACCTAAATGAAACCCTGTGTAAACCAAATTGTAGTTCCAAGAGTGACATCGTTTCCTTTGTGGTCCATAATGTGTCTTTCACATGGCGGTGACTATTAGATGAATATTAAATCTGGCCACGGAAGACTGCTCAAAAGATGGAAAGAAAGAGGCGTGATGCATGAATGAGTCGGTGTTTTTGTTTATGGTTCGTTTAGTTTTTGCCTAATGTGAAAATGAATATGTGTCTTTGGGACGTCCTTTATAGGCGACCAGAGGAATAATGATTGTGACATTTCTTACATTACTATTTCCAACATACGATGTGCCGTTACCATCTGGTTACAAGTAGAAGAGTGGAAAGAATATCGTATTGACAAGCAGTGGCTTTGGAACATCCTACGGTATACTAGTGTCAAAAATCATTGTTATTAAGTGACTGACGAACGTTTGTACATTTATTGTCCTCTTCTTTTTTATTTGGTTGGGTTTTTTTTTTTTAAAGACTCGACGTACCGCTATTGCAGGGAGGTCCACCTCATTGAAGTATCACCTTGCTGATTATTCTAGCCACCGATACTCTGTCAGTATGTTGAGGTGTATGTCAGTATGTTGAGGTGGGTATGTGTCGATCGATTCTATCGCGGTAGATGGCGTATCGATCGACATTCACAACGGTAATCTGGCCGCCGGAGGACAGTAAGAGAGAAAAAAAAATGCCGCGGTAAATCTGTGATTCATAGATATCGGTCATTCGAGCTCGATAATAAGAGATTATTTCTGACTGTCCAGATGAGAGAAACTACTTCAGAGAGATAACTCCGTATGATATGCACTCAGAATACCTCTTTGCTCTTTTCCTATCTTCAGATGCCGTCAAAATGGAACCCTATTTCGCCGGGGTAATGATGATAGAGAATCCCGAGTCGTCTTAAGATCCCGAGGGTAGCGCGTGGAAGACGAAAAATACCAAGCCGCTTTATAAAAATGTCGGTACTTTCCTTTGAACATATCACCATTAATACCTTCACAGCTACCATACATTATGCACGCACCATGAAAGTCTGGCGTAATTTCGATGTTGGCGTCGCCCCATCCCTCCTTTTCTCCTCTTCCAACTCTTTTCAACCTCTCTCTCTTCCTTTCTTTCTCTCTCTCTCTCTCTCTCTTTCTCTCTCTCATCTGCCCCCCCCCCCCAAAAAAAAAAAAAAAAAAAAAAAAGATCTGACTCGTATCCATGCGGCCAGCAGTCGACTACGGACGGCTGCGCTGATTATAACGGGGCGGGTGGGCAGGCTTGCTGGGCGGGAACCGCCTGTCGGCTTGCCTTTATACGATCACGAGCCGAAGGCTAAAGTAGCGAAAATGACTACCATTTGGGCTCTTGCGGTCCCTCTTTGATTTTAAATTTGCATCTGTATGATAAACAATAAACAATATGGATCTCTACTTCTCCCGCACTCCAGTCCCTCTAAAAAGTCTTCACTTTTCTGTTCCTAGGTACGGCGGATTTCATCCCACCTTTCCCCTTGATGTGGAGTTATTCGCTCAAATCCCCCTTCTTAGGCAGCGATATGCATTTCGGCTTCGCATTTCCAGCAAACTAATTGAAGCGCATGCGTGCTCGTGCTTTAGCGCTTTGCGGGCGCGCGCTTTTTTGCGGTCGCATGCTGGCTTAATTTCCAATGCGGGATTTTTCTGTTTGGCGGTATTCAGAGCCGGCTAAGTAATTTCATAATTCATCCACAGTTGAGGCCGCCGATTTGAAAGAACTGCCAGGTCTGTCGAACGCATGCCATTTGTAGTCCCCCCAAAATGTCGGTGCATATACTAGTCATTCATGCACCTGCGTCGCGGTTGCAGAGTGATACCTTTATCACTTCAAAGGGAAAAGGTTGGTCGCTCTGTCTATCAGAAATGTTGATTTGAAAAAAAAAGAATAAGAAAAAGGAAATACCTCAATGTACACATCATTACTCATAGCGCATGTCAATTCTCAGAAACGGAGTGCCGGGCGCCCATTACTACACATAATGAAACCTGTGACAAAGTTTTTTTTTTAGCAATGTCGTCTTCATGAAACGGCAGATTTCCAAACAAATTGTACAAAGGAGCGTGGACGTTGTAGATTTTAAATTAGCGTAGAGTGCCAAAAACGAAAAAAAAAACCAAATAAACAAACAAAACATCAATGTTAATACCGACGTTCATTAGGGTTTACCATATTATTAATGACAGTGATAACTGTGCATTGTGATGAAGTGTGAAGCATATTCTTCACGATTTGTCTTCACTGGGTATCCACTTCAGTTGTTTATGTACACGCCTTTGCTGTTCGGCAACTAAATCATATTAAATGTACGTCTGTGTCGCATTTTACTATGCCTATACACTTTTCATTTACACACACACACACACACACACACACACACACACACACAAACAACGTTTAAAAATATGTCATGTTTACAGTAACAAAAAAGAAAAGACGCAATTAAAATACAAAAAGTGCAAGGCCACCAAACTCGGGGTCTTCCCTTGCTTCGATTCCCAGATTCCGTCACTATTCCGGACCAGTAAACAGTCAGTCTGAAAAGAAAGAGTGAAATTTTACACAAACAACAGATTTGATCAAAATCTGATTAAATCTAGGGAAGTTAGTATTGTTGAATTTCGCTTTTTTTTTTTTTTGGAAACACTTCTCGAAGTGAAAATGAATGTTCAAATGAAGCAGCTGATAATGTCATCACCAAACAATTTTACATTGATCGTGTAAAAAAACTGACAAAAATTCAATTTTTGGTTATAACAATGTAAAACGTAACATTATTCCTGGCTGAATAAGTTCAAAATTAAGAGCAGTTAAGGATATTAGGACTTGAAACTGTGCATGTTTAGTTTGAATAGAAAAAAACCCTGGAAATTACAAGTTGTTGTTTGTTTGTTTGTTTTTTTTTGTACCAACTATATAGCAACCTAGGAAGCGATGCCATCATCTCATTCAAATTTTCATATTAATGTTCAAGAAATCTCTTGTGGAAATTAGCAAAATTTCACAATGTTGTAATTTCTTTATTTCTTATCCGATTTTGATTAAATGCTCACTATTGTGCTGATACGAGTTTACTCGTTTTCATCTGACCTTTTAAATATTCCGAAATTCCCTTTAATTAAGTCAGATGATGAAGGGCTTATTTAGAGAGTCCCGTATAACATTTTCATTGATACAAAAATTCACAGGTCACATGTTTACGGAGAGTCATGTCTTGCATACATAACCTCTTTTATGTTTTTTCTTTCTTTTTTAAACCGAAAATGATCAGCGGGTTTTTTCTTTTTACTGCTTAAAACAAAACACAAAAGGAGACAGAAGGAAGTGAAAATGTGACGGTTTTTATTCATTCGTCGTCTTGAGCAGAGTTTTGAAAAAGTATATTAGCGAGAAATTTGGAATTGACGACTTTACCAGAGCAAGAGGGAAAATTGTCAAATTCTTGAAGCAGAGTATATAGTCGATGCTTACCAGTAATATTTGAGTTAAATCACTTCCAGAAAATGTGCCTTTGAATTTATTTAATTCATTTCAAACCAAACACAAAGTCGTACAGATAAGTTTCGTTTGCTGCAGTGCTTTCATAAAACATTTTCCTTCTGTGTAAATTCCGATCAAAAGCCGCATCATTTTGATCACACCAGACAAGCACTCATGATTATGAAAGCATTTGGAAACAGGTGTGGCAAAACAAATGTTGCATCTATTCCAAACTATTTACCAATACCAATGTACCAATTTTTATATCTACTCTGCAGAAATTCTCAAAGATTTACTGCTTATCATTTTACACGAGTAGCCTCTAGATTGAAGATATGAACGTTGTACAATTTGAATAATGATCATAAATAACATTATTAAGACAACGAATATTCATATCACATCTTTTTCTTTCAGTTCTTCTCAGACACCGATGAAATTATAAATTGAATTAGAGAGCACAAATATCGCATTTTTACCTACTTTTGTAATTTTTCCCAGAAAATGTTGAGAGAAAATGAATTCAATTGGGTGTGGCGCTTAACACCCACAGCATAAAAGGAAAACATAAATTACGGATTCCGGTCTTTGATTTCAAAGGCGAGGTTTGGGGGGAATTGTTTCCTGTATACCTATGCACATTATCGGGATGGAATGAGAGAAAAATTAGAGGGGAAAAGACCAAGTAGGAAAAGGGGAGAATGGGAATAGTGTCTTGTGATTAATGATTATCTTGTGCTCCGCAAACTAGTACCATCGACAATAGTCTATCGGTGGGACTAGCAGAAATCCGTGTTGCGGCTTATTAGGTATACCACAAAAGATCTATGCTGCAAATGCGGGGATATGAAGGAAACGAAGGAAAAACCTCCGTCGCACAAAGAAGAGAGTCCCTTTTTACTTTCTTTGCCTTTGGTGGGCGGCATAGATCAAAAGGGGATGAACAGAGCCGCAGATTACTCGTCTAATTAGATTTTTATAAGAGGACAGTCCAGAGATCATTACGTCCGTGCAAAGAAGCCCATCTTTGTTATTGATCGAGGTAGGCGAGCCAACTAGGCTATGTTTTCAAATCCAACTTGCTTCAAAATTGAAGAGGAGAGACTGGAGAGGGGAGGGAGAGGCCTGGGAGAGTGGGAAGAAAAACGAGTAGATTGGGCGCTCGGTAAGAGAGGCTTTGAAAATGATAGGACCGTGTTATTAAACACGTTGTATTCTGTCTCTCCTTCTTTTTATATCTAAATAGAGGAGGGGGTGAGAGGACGTTCTTCAGTGAAAGCTCTGAAAACAGCTAATCCGCCTTCATTATACCGTCTCATCAAGATGATAATGGCGAACTTGCAACGAAAATCCAAACGGGAAGAGGGTGGGGGAATTAATGGTGACCGATATTGACCAAGGAGTTAATCCTCGTGTTTTCCTGCTATTATTGATGTCAACACCACCACGGCCATGGCATTAAGGGGAACTGACGTAGCATCAAAATCTCCACACATACATCAATACATGCTGGAAGGAGTGTTAATCATGAAACGTATGATGAGCCGAGTCCTTGAATGAAAGCCCGAGAACAGATTAGCGGGCTAGCAAAGTGGTACCACCATCAAAATTGCAGGGGGGAAAAAGTCATGCAAAAGCTCCTTGTGTCACCCACTTTCTACGTCAACATCTCGGTTAAAAGTTGCAGTATAGTTGTTTCTTCAGTGTTCTACAGTTTCTGCTTGAATTGTTAAGAATCTTTTCATTAAAGGGAAAACAAACCCAAAGAGCAATGTGGATTGAGTGAAAGCAGCAACAGTAGTAGAACACATCAGTGAAAGTTTGAGGAAAATCGGACAATCGATACAAAAGTTATGAATTTTTAAAGTTTTCGTGTTGGAACCGCTGGATGAGAAGACTACTAGAGGTTATGACGTATGAGTAGACAACAATACAAAGAAAATATAAAGAAAATTCAACAAAAAAATCACTTTTCTAGCATTATGAAAGAGCACTTGACTAACCGCATTCAGAAAGCAGGGGGAACAATTGCTACCCTTAACATATGTCAGTATCAAGTTAATGGAATTCGTAATTTTTATGAAAAATGAATTTTATATAATTTTCTTTATATTTTTTATATTGTTGTCCACTCATACATCATAACCTCTAGTAGTCTCCTCATCCAGCGGTTCCAATACCAAAACTTTAAAAATTCATAACCTTTGCATCGATTGTCCGATTTTCTTCAAACTTTCACTGATGTGTTCTACTCATGTTGTTGCTTTCACTCAATCCACATTGCTCTTTGGGTTTGCGTTCCCTTTAAAGGACAAGTTCAGCTTCATTAACATAAGGATTGAGAGAATGTAGCAATATTAGTAGAATACATTGAAAGTTTGAGGAAAATCGGACAATCCGTTCAAAAGTTATGAATTTTTGAAGTTTATGTGCAGTCACCGCTGGATGAGAAGACTACTGCAGTGTATGATGTCACATGCGTACAACAATATAAGGAAAATATTAAGAGAATTTCACAACATTTCATCTTTTGAAAAAAAGTACACATTCCCTTGACTCGTTACTGACATAGTGTTATGGGTAATATTATTCCCATTGCCTTTAGAAAGAGGCAAGTCAAGTGCTCTTTTATTATGCGAAAAAAGTGAAAATATGTTGAATTTTCTTTACATTTTCTTTATAATGTTGTACTCATATGACATCACGAGCTTTAGTAGTCTCCTCATCCAGCGGTTCCAACACAAAAATTTAGAAAATTCACAACTTTTACATCGATTGTCCAATTTTCCTCAAACTTTCACTGATGTGTTCTATTACTATATTGCTGCATTCTCTCAATCCTTATGTTTATAAAGGTGAACTTGCGTCCTTTAAGGTATTGTTCACCACTGAGAGCAGTGATTTAGAAAAATGTTCGAGTTGGTACATTTGATGCATATGAGCAGGTCAGTTGTATCACAAAACTTCCTACCGTACAAAAAATTTATAATAACGCCTAAAATATATAAGGAGATATAAATCACCATTTTTCTCAATAAACCACAACCGTAGACGGTTTAATCTAGAAACAATTTTATTGTAACTATCGTTCACATTTTGTATGTTAACAATACCTAACATTGATTATATTGATTGATAATTTAACATTGGTTGTTTCTATCCCTAACTCATATTTTAGAACTATTTTGAAGCAATAACGCTTTGTTTCTGTTTCATTTACAAAAGAATGTTAAATAATGCCTTTAACTATGAATGTTTTACAATGCCCGTATCTCTTATTAGTGTGAATTCATATATAGAAGAAATGCATTCAAAGGAAATAATGAATGTTTTGACAAGAATATCACTTTATTTTGAGTACTGACACCCACACACAAACACAATATTTATAATGTATATCATATTCCATTCTTATGTATACTCCATGACTGAGAGTTAAGGTGGTCAACGTGATTGTTTTAATTCAGTGTATTTTGGTTTTACTTGGTAACAGCACGATGTAACATGGACTTGACTTTTTGAATAGCAGTGTCTTGTGGTTACATCGTATAACACTGTCTCAATTTACTGAAGGGCCTATACGAAGTAGAATAGATAAACGACGGAATTGATAAAAATACTCGAGTAGCTGCTCTATGAAGGGGTTATCGCTGGTGTGCGAGATTCCTCATTCCAGTTCGTCATGTAGTAGAGGCTTCACAAATCCACACAGTCTCTTCAGCACTTGCACAAGTCAAGAACATGGAGTGTTTTCTTTTTTCTTTTTGTTTTGTCTGGGTTGAGTGAATGCAGCAATATTAGTAGAGCACATCACTGAGAGTTTGAGGAAAATCGGACAATCCGTTCCAAAGTTATGAATTTCTGAAGTTTCTGCGCAGTCACAGCTGGATGAAGAGACTACTATAGCTTGTGATGTCACATGAGTACAACGATATAAAAAAAGTATAAAGAAAATTCAACATATTTTCACTTTTCTCGCATAACAAAAGAACATTCAACTTCTCTCTTTCAGAAGACAAGGAGAATAATATTTCCCTTAACATACGTCTGCAACGAGTTGAAGAAATGTGCACTTTATTCAAAAAACAAAGTTTTGTGAAATTCTCTTTTTATTTTTCTTATACCGTTGTACGCATGTGACATCATACACTGTAGTAGTCTCCTCATTCAGCAGTGATTGCGCAGATGCTTTAAAAATTCATAACTTCTGAACGGATTGTCGGATTTTCCCCAAACATTCACTGATGTGTTCTACTAATATTGTTGTATTCACTCAATCCATATGTATATGAAGGTGGACTTGTCCTTTAACCTGCATTTAATTGTCAAATTGACATAGATCTATATGAACATAAATATGACTACTGCCTCGCGGAACAGCAATAACAGTGGAATCGTCTTCAGAGGATATCAAAATGAAAAGAGAAATAATGGATATGGCCGGAAACTACCTCTTTTTGGCTGGAATAATCCCGCCACACAGACATAATTATTGACAGAATACGGGAGGGATATCGTAGGACATAATAAAGTAGCAGAGGACACACAAGTGTTCTGGTTTACTACAGTTTAATTCAAATATTGACTGCTGTGAAGGGTTAGAGTGCCTGTGAGAATCACCGCTGGTTGACGAGTGGCCCTCCACTACGGTCAATATTTGTTTTATCATATATGCGGAAAATTGTCAAAGATTTCAAGCAGGCCGCACCTGGCTAACACAAGCTGTCAAACCGATAGAGTTTCCCGCCTGCTTTTATGTGTGTGCCATTATACTGAAGAAAAAAAAGGGGGGAGAGAAGCGACAAGACAAGAGACGTCACAACGCGAATGGAATGGGAATATATCGGGTAGGGGAAAGTTTTAGTGTCTGTTTGTTTGTTGTTTGCTTTCGGTTGCTTCTTACCTCAGTGTCAAGTCATTGCCATATTAATTCCATGTGTCGTCTCTCTCGGTGTGAACTGTGCAATAACTCGTCATCTATGTGCATCGTGTTCATGAAAAATTGAAACAAAAATGTTAGAAAATAGATAAAGTGTATTTTTTTTCCGACATAGCGAGAGAACACTCGACCTATACATCCTCCAGATTGCTCTATGATATATGCCTGAATTGATATTTGAAATTGAGGGAAATTCTCGGTATCGCCAATGCGCAGAAAACTTCTGCGCACGCTGAAGAGCCCTGTCAAATATGCACTGTGGGATACCTCGTTGGCATTGTCGCTTCCGGTTGTCTCGCTCGTGTCGCAGTTCCCATACGATTCAATGGAATTATTTGTCTGCTTTTCCGTTGTTTCTCCTTTTTTTCTTGCTATAATTCAGCATCAAAAGAGTTAAACGTTTCTAAGTTTTACTGATTTGCGGTCACTAAGAGTCATGGTTTACTACTGCAATTCAGGCTTCAATGTGCTGGTCACATGATGGAAAGCGAAGAAATCTTCAACAAAAAATACCCTTGGATTGAGAACGTGACCCGAGTACATAATTTATGCAGCCAAAACCCCGGGCAAGTTTGTCCACTGAGCTATCCCATAAAGCACCTAAAACGTTGCTATGCGTACGGCACCTAGGTACTGGCGATACCGAAAATTGAAAGGTGTAAAATTGTCGTTATGCTTGTTTGTTTCTTCTTGATAACATTGTTGTTCTCTTCACATCACAAGGGTTCCCATCTAGATAAAGGGTGGCACATGGAAATCAACCAACAAAACTTTATTTTCAACGTTTGAACGGATTGTCCGGGTTTTTTGTTTGTTTGTTTGTTTTTTACTTTTTATAAGTGTTTCATCCATGTTTCTGCATTAACAGAATCCACATGTATAAGTTCTGAGAACATTTTTCCTGTAAAAGTTCTCTCTCCAGTTTATATAAACAAAACCAAAGATATGTTATACTTCGAATGACATTACAAGATGTAACATGTAAACTGGACCCTCCTGGAAAACAGCGGTGTCATGATGACTCTTCGTTGAGGCTCTCCAGTCCTATTTATCATATGTGATAGCATTGTAATGTTCATTGCAATGTTGTATTTGCACGATTGTTTTAATTTTGATGGAAATAAATAACCATCCAGCAAACAAAAAGAATAGTAAAAGTTTCATCAAAATTTATGCATGAAATAAGAAAGTTATCACAGTTTAATTTAATGCAGAAATTACCATCTTGTCATAATGAAAATGGCACCTCGAATTTCGTTGTACAGTTTATAATTATTGGCGAAACATTACACGAAACTTGATTTTCATTGAATCTGCAAACAATCATAATAAATTTACTGGCGAATTGCCAATTTGCGAGACAAACAGGAACTTTAGTCTTCTAAAGTGTGTTGCCAATTTAAGGATCACAAAATGTAAATCTAGCGATATTGAGAAACTTTTGTAAATTCCGCAAATGAAACAATGATCTAAGCCTAGGTGCTCAAATGAAAGTTTCTTTTTTCTTACTCTACCTCATGAAATATAATAAGTGGACAATACAGATTATAACGAACAGATACAGGCAGCATTACACTACATAAAATGTGTTTATCGGTACTTTATCGGTTAACGGATTATCGGAAGCTCAGCAGGTGGCTGCGCTACTCTAGGGATGTGTGAACGCGACTCCCACTTGACACCTCGCCTTGATGAAACTCCGTCCCTCACGAGGTTGTCTTTATTACGACAAGAGGCGGCGAAGTTGCCATGATCTCATGGAATCAATGATCGTCTGCCCTCTTGACAAAGGCGAAGGCAGAAAAGCAGGTTCGAGAAAACGCTTCGGATCCAAGTGATCATTCGATATATCTTGGAGGTGATACATCGCTAATATGCCACCTTGGTCAGGTTTTGCAGCTTCCTGCCCGCCTATTCGCGAGTGAATAAGCGTCAAATGAAACCAGAAGGAGAAATAAATGGAGAAAAAGCGGAGTTATAAACATCGGCAAAGCGGGTGCAAAGAATAGTGGCGGAAGGGAAAGGCTATGCGGTGATCGATAGTTTTGTCACCGCCGTGCTTCCCGCGCGCGTGGTCGGAGCGAGCACAAAACAAACGCGTGCCGTTTGTCACAAGAGAAAGCCGAGCCTTTAAAGGTATACCCCGTTGCTAGACAAACGTCTCGCAGATTATCTAAGTAATATCCATCTCACAGCTTGATATGATATCATGTAGAACCTATTTTAAGCCTTTGCACATCAGTATTTCTTTTTGTAGTCTCAGTTGAGAAAAAGGGGGAAATTTAAGCGATTCGCGTTTTCTTGTTGGTGCTTGATAGCGGCCATAAGACACCTGCGCCTTTCTTTCGAAAGCTTTTAACGCTTTGACAGGTTATTATGAAAACCTTGTTACTCCATTTCAACTCTCTCTTTTATTGGTCTGAAAACAATGTTGTCTAAAAATGATCTGTCTGTGCCTACTCCAAACTTTGATTCCTTTAAAATGGGTTTAGAAAAAAAAAAATCGGTTAAGCATTTATTTGTTGAAATATTACTGTTTGTTGTACTTGTTGATTGATTTTCTTATTGTTTATGATCAATTACTACTTGATTAGTTCTTTTACCATTCATCGGTGCTAATCAAGTAGAATTCTAGTATGAATGTATAATATATATATATATATATATATATATATGATTTGTTTTAAATGCACGTGGGTTATATATATATATATATATATATATATATGATTTGTTTTAAATGCACGTGGGTTATATATATATATATATATATATATATAGTATGTATGCATGATCAATAAACGTTTGCTTTGTATAGTAGAGTACATAACCTGTGACATAATATTCATATTGTGTTCTTCTTACTCTATAATGATCTTCCTTTCGAACACAGTGGTGCCCGCCTTTAAAGAAGCTTCTTTATTTTGTAGGGGCTTTTTTTATTTATTGTTGCCTTGTCTCCAATCAGTTAACGGCAAGGAATGTAGACTTGATGAGCGAACAGTCAAATAGACGTAAACGAATGGCTTTGTCTCGCCCGAATAAGGTGACGTGACATTGAGATGGAGGCATCCTCAACACGGACCAGACAAGATAATAACGAAGTGCACATGCACCGACGAAGGGGTCAGAGTAATGACACTCGATTCCACTCGCAAAGGGGAATATCATGGTCACGGCAAAGAATAGGAGGAGAAAGAGGAGGAGGAGGAGGAGGAGGATAAGAGTGCGAAGTTCGACACACTCAATATTCCGATGATTCGGGATTCCACAGGCTGCTCATCACCCATGTGTTAACATGGCATTTCTTCATAATATGTAACTCCTTAAAGTCACTATTTACCATTTGCAGATGAAAACAAAAACCCAGATTTAGTGCGTAAAATAGTTTTCAAATGTGAGTTAGGAATAGAAACGACCAAAGTAAAAAAAAAAAAAAAAAAAAAAAAAAAAAAAAAAAAAAAAAAAAATCTTATCAGTATAATCAGTGTCAATAAACCAAATGTGAGCAATGGTTATAATATTTTTTTTTCTACAATAAACCGTCTACAGTTATATTTTATTGAGAAAAACAGTGACATCTCCGTATATTTCAGGTTTTATTGTAAAATTTTTATTTGGTAGGATGTTTTGTGATACAACTGACCTACACATAGGCATGAAATGTGATAGCTTTGGTAATTAACATTGCACAGGAAAATGCTCTGCAAAATATGCACACTGTATTTCAAAGAACTGGTCATATTGATCTGTGTTTGTTGTTTGTAAGTTTGTTTTTTTTTGGGGGGGGGGGTATTGTTGGGGTTGGTTTTTGTTTTGTTTGTTGTTGTTGCTGCTGCTGTTTTCCAGATTCTGATAATCATGATCATTTTTCCAACAATTATGCAAGTATATTGTTGCGCATCAAACTGAGGAAGGTGCATGATGTGAAAATAAGAAGACATGTATGGACATATTACATTGTATATCATGACCAAGTTGAAAATATAAATAAAGTGTGAAAGGCACACATGTCACACACACACACACACCCACACACATACACACACAGACCCTCAGGCACCGCATCCTTCTCAAATACCTTCATTTTTGCTTCTTTTTCAAAGGATCCTACAACTGATTTTCCTTACTAAGATGCAATTTCGTTTTGTTTTAAACGCCGGCATTAATATTACCATCATGATTACTGTGCATCATAGATGCTAGATCCAACAAAAAGTCGCACGCAAAGATTTTACTTGAAGACTCAAAATTGATGAAATGGGTGGCGATCAACCTAGTCAGTTTTTAGTTTGTTTGTTTTTTCTATTTCCTGAAACAGTAATTATTCTTCTACATTATTCTAAAAATTGGGATCATAAAATGAATGGGAAATTGTGTTTTGCATTTTTTATAGAACGCCTTTTTGACGAATAATGTGATTCAGTATGTCTTTGACAGTTAGAGGCCCCTTTTCATTTCTTTAAAAACCCTTTTAACACTCTTCACTTTCAACTCTGATAACTTTTGAAAGAATAATGCTACTGCTGTAAAAGTTGGTATTAGCCATTAATAGAATGTGTTGATAGAGGTGATTTCACCTTAATGATGATCAATCCCTTTTTGTCCTCGCCGAACGAGTTCGAGCAGGGGACTATGAAACGGGCTCCGTACGTGTGTGTGTCCGTGTGTGTGTGTGTGTGATCAAAATGTTCAATTTGCTTCTTCTCTGTCCTTTATGAGCCAATTTTGATTCTGTTTGCTTTATATGATAGCACTACATGGGAGCTTTGAAACTTCTACACAGAATTTCAGTTGTGACCTTTGACCTTGACCTTTGACCTATATTGCACATTTTGCTACAAAATGCTACTCCTTCGCCATTTCTAACCCGATTACGATTCCGTTTGCTTTATGTGATGGTACTAGGTGAGGGCTTCAAAACTTCTACACAGAATTTTGACCTTTGACTTCTTTGACCTTTGACCTTGATTTTTGACCTATATTGTACATTGGCTACAAAATGCTACTCCTTCGCCATTTTTAACCCGATTTCGATTCCGTTTGATGGCACTAGGTGAGGGCCTCAAAACTTCTACACAGAATTTTGACCTTTGACTTCTTTGACCTTTGACCTTGATTTTTGACCTATATTGTACATTTTGCTACAAAATGCTACTTCCGGCGGGGACATATATTACGCACCGCGTAATTTCTACTTTTCCTTGTTTGTTGATGCTATGCAGTTTTACTTCTTGTGTTTTGTCCCATTTATCGACAGAGTACAGCTTGGGGTAAGTTATGCACTTGAATAGACCTTAAAATTCAGAGACTCTTTTCTCAGCAAACACTTTTCTAGAGTGCCTACATTCTTTCTATTTTAGATAGTTTAGTAATGTCCATATTGTATTCAGTTATACATCATTTTAAATCTTGGAGTCTGTTCGTTCAGAATTTGCCCTTAACTAAATATCGAATACCTCAATATAAAAACGATCGAAGCCCATTACAGAAAGCTTAGGAAAGAATAGAAATCATTAAATAATTTCCTATTGTTTTTAGGTTTTTTTCAGTTAGTGGAATGTTATTTATACGAATTTAAATGTAAAACATCCATTCGACTGATTATCTATGTTTGCATGACTTCGTAGAGGGTCTCCACAGACGATAGCCAAATTTGGACTTGGGTCGTTTTAATATTCAGGTATTCAGTCATGTCTGGCGATTCTTTTTGGTGGTTTTGTGAGGCAGGGTCACATTATTATATGGACAAATTGGACAAATTTAATACTGAGGACATAAAGGAATGATTTTTGCATTTTCACTAGATGATTTTCACTTAATTATGCAAACTTTATTGTTATTTTCTCCTTCTGCTCATGTCGAAGTGCTGTAGCTGTAAACCAAAAGGTTACATGTCGTTCTTATGGGGCGCATTAAAGGACAAGTTCACCTTCATAAACATAATGATTGAGAGAATGTAGCAATATTAGCAGAACACATCATTGAAAGTTTGAGGAAAATCGGACAATCCGTTCAAAAGTTATGAATTTTTGAAGTTTTAATGCAGTAACAACTGGATGAGAAGACTACTGCATTGTATGAAAAACTTAGATGTCACATGCGTACAACAATATAAGGAAAATACAAAGAGAATTTCACAAAATTTCATCTTTTGAAAAAAGTACACATTCCCTTGACTCGTTACCGACATATTATGTTAAGGGTAATATCATTCCCCCTGCCTTTAGAAAGAGGCAAGTCAAGTGCTCTTTTATTATGCGAAAAAAGTGAAAATATGTTGAATTTTCTTTACATTTTCTTTATACTGTTGTACACATATGACTCACAAGCTGTAGTAGTCTCCTCATCCAGCGGTTCCAACCCAAAAATTTTAAAAATTCATAACTTTTGCATCGATTGTCCAATTTTCCTCAAACTTTCACTGATGTGTTCTACTAATATTGCTGCATTCTCTCAATCCTTATGTTTATGAAGGTGAACTTGTCCTTTAAGTGTTATGAGTATGGCTGTTGGTAACAAATGAAAGTTTAAAACAAGGACTAGGTTTCTCACCTTGACATGATTATACCTGTATAAGTCTCTTCATACACCCTCTGTATTTCAGTGAGGCATTTCATGAAGCATTATGTCGGATTTTTTCTCTGACAAATTTACTCTCAAGCAATCAGATGTGCAATGATTTCCGTAGCCTATAACAGTTTCTAATATAAAAAAAAAAATGTCCAAGAAGGAAACTTTCCAATTTGGGTTACTAATGGGCTACAAAGTCCTCTATCAAACCCTGTCACACTTTGCGATCTATCTACGTGAAGATGGAGGTGTGGTATTTCAAGGCAATTCAATTTGATTTAAGAACATGATATGACATTGCTAGAAAATAAGTTTATACGGCACAAACACAAATACACATACACACACACACACACACACACACAGGGGTATCTATACTATAAAATATATGTTATATCATAAATATGACCACTACTTTGTCTCTGAACAACACATTGACCCACTGCCCACAGGGGATTAAAAATCGATTAGAGCTCGTTATACCAAAGGTTCGTTATTCCGAAGGCTATCTAGTCCGAAGATTCGTTATCGGAATAACGAACCTTCGGAATAACGCCACAAATGTTCGGATTAACGAACCCTTTTTCATTGTCGGATTAACGAACCTCTAGGTATAGGGAATTTGTGTGCTTCGGATTAACGAACCTTCGGAATAACGAACCTTCGGAATAGCAAACCTTCGGAATAACGAACAGCACCCTGAAAATCGATGGGATATGTATATAGTTCAATTTGAACGGGTAAATCAGTTGTGAAATAGGTTGCGTTGTGTCCAGTTGTTCGATTGTTAAGTCATTCCTTGAAGTATTTCCTTGCTCTTTTATATGTGATTTTGTTTGTGCAATAGAATTAAAGTACGATAAGATGAGCTTAGATATCGGCAACTCAATTAGTTACACCGATTGATAAATGTTGTCAAAACTGGTTACCTTTTCATGTCTTTCTCTTTAAAAAAAAAAAAAAAAAATGTTTGAGGCTTTTTCATGCATTCTGATCTAAAATTTTTGAATAATTTCAAAGCCCCGTATAAGGCTTTGTATTCCCTGATGTTTCGAAATAGCGCGCTATTTTCTGACTTGGGAAATTAACCCGATCACAAAATAGCGCGCTACTTGATAATGTGAATTCAAATTAGCGCGCTAATTGATCGAGAAAAATTCTAGAGTCCAACTCGGGAAATTTCCAAAATAGCAAGATAATTAATGCGAACTAGCGCGCTATTTGTTAATGTTCGGGCTGATGTGAATAGGAAATGAAATAGCGCGCTAATTTGCGATCGCGAAAAATATCTCGAGCTTGGATTTTTATCGGGCTGATGTGAAAACGCCTAATGAAAACTACTCCTTTCTCATTCAAATAACCAGTAGCCTACCTGTGAGGTAAACACAATGGATGAAATAATCATAATCTCTGGCCAGAGCATTTTCAGTTTCATTTATTAAACTAC
Source organism: Diadema setosum (assembly GCF_964275005.1). Classification (NCBI taxonomy): domain Eukaryota; kingdom Metazoa; phylum Echinodermata; class Echinoidea; order Diadematoida; family Diadematidae; genus Diadema; species Diadema setosum. The sequence continues at coordinate 9,638,587 of NC_092706.1, forward strand.
AACGCGAAATCTTGAAATGGATAAAAGGCCTATATTTTCTCGTCTTCTCATCTATTGTCCATCATTTGCCATGCTTTGAAAATTCAGTGCAATTCGGAACTGAGTGTGTGGCTCAGTTTTGGCGGTAAAATCATAGCTAATCTCGTCCCATTCATTTCCCACGAAACCATGACAATATCGACGGAAAACTTTTTTGTGACCGCCTTTGAACACTATCATGTTCACAGCGTGTGATACTTGAAAATGCCGATACCAAACAAAGAAAAAAAAAGACAAAAAAAAAGGTGTGTGGCATGTTAACCCCCACATGACCACTATATCAGAACATGTCATAGACATGTTACACAGTTTAGACGCCGGCGGCAGTGGTAGGAGTAATTCGACTTTTTGATTGAGCAAACTGTCGCGCGGCATCCTTTGATAGTGTGCAACCCACAGAGAAAAGATAACACGCCTTCCTTCCTAAATGTTGAAAAAATCGGAACGAGATTACACCTAACGTCGCTATAGTTATCACCGTCTCGTATCTTTCCCGAGCCTCGCCACGTATCATGTTTTCTGTTCTTATTCTTGTTATTGTTCCCGTTCTTGTTTTTGTTTTTTCTCTTTTTTCCGAGAGCAAGTTCAAATAATGGAAACATCGTGTGGTTCAAAGGTACGTCCTACCCTTTACGGACTTGTAAACAAGGAATAAAAAGTTGCTGCCGCTTCTGATTTTAAAGGGTCACCTCAAGCACAGCGGTTTGCGGTTACCCTACCACGTCCTGTGTTATATCGAAATATTATGGTAACAATGGTATTTTGGTTTTATACAGGACAGTAATGACAGGAAAGGCTAATGGAAAGGAAAAAGAAGGGGCAATGTATCATCAGCGTAATTCCTTCAGAGCTCTAAATGGTGGGACAAAAACCAGCTCAATCGCATCAACAGCCCAAGTTTCCTTCAACTGCAGAAAATCGAGAGAAGACCAGAGAGCCATAATTTCGCGTGCATGAAATTTTCGCGATTTTCATGAGGAGTCAAGCTTCGCGAAAGTTAATGTCTGTACTAAGTATATGCCAGCTCCAATTCGAGAAAACTTCCATGTCACAAAATAAGGCCGTTAGCTCCAATTCGCGAAAATTTCCGGTTTCACAGTAAAATAATTACACAAGCTACACGTCAATTGCACTTGTAACGGAGAATGATAATGATGGAATGTCACTGACTTCTGTAAAAAGGTGGAGAAATTCTGTATAGTAAAACGTTACAGATGCTTGATAACTAACTTGATGTAAGAAAAGTGATGTGATATTTAATGAAAGCAATAAGTCATAACAGTTATCGTGAACATGAATTGTAAGTATTGCTATATTTCGCAATTGCTTTAGACAGAACTTTGATGATTTCTATCAATGACACCTTGAAACTTCCTGCTAGGGATGTCAAGAAAAACGCAAATCCATGTTCATACTTTCTTGTAATAAAATAGAAAACAATCGAACAGACAGAAAAAGCAGACCTTAAAGGATCATTCCAGACGATTTTCATAATTTCGTGTCATGTATTACATAAATCGACAGCTCCATGTATAGATTTATGGAATTTATTATGGTCCTTTAGCAGAGAAACAATACTCTACAAAATCTTAAACAAGTTACACTAAACAGTGTTGTTGACATTGGAGCCTCACATACTTCAGAAATGTAGCAGTGTAACTCCATTACAATACCACTTGCTTAACAAGTTCCCCTGTGTAGAATGTATGCATACCTTCTTCTTTTGTTCTGCTTCCTTGAGCCCAAACGCGTGCATTCTTATGGTGAGGCTGCCATGTCATCATCCTTATTCATTGCAATTTGTTCTAATTTTGAAAAGATTCTTATTCTGCAACCCAGTCACTATAAATTCTGAAACTCTTGTAGGTATAACTAATTTATAGTTGTTCAAATGTAAACGTCTGTAAATCATCCGGAGGTGTCCTTTTATATTGATCATCGAAATGAAAGTTATGGACCTTTTAAAGTTTTATAGGCCTATGTGCGACGTCAATTCGCCACTTTCATGTTGATCTTTACACAATGAAGATGAAAATGTTGATAAACACAATCGACTTTTTTTTTAATTTGCCATTGCGAACCATTCAACATCCTATTTTCTCTTTTCTCTTTGTTGTTTAGTTATTAAAACTTAATGGATGTGAACGATATTTCTTTTTCTATTCATAACATAGCTTGATATATATTATATATAGGCCCTTTGGATATGTATATAGATAGATTTCATACATTTGTTGAAAAAATATTTAAAGAAATACATTTGTTAAGACTTGCGAGGTGGTCATTGGGATACCTGTGACGTCATTTAAGTAGCATTCAAATTTAAATGTGGTTGCTACCAGTGCCATTGTTTTGTTTTTTGAAGCGTAGGCCTATATATCAACCTTAATGATAGTCCATAAACCTATCTATGGACTGATTTCCACAAAGAGCTCGCAAATGTTCATTGAAGTCACGTTGGAGTAAGGGCCTAAGCGTGATTATCCATGGTATTCACTGTGTCTTCGTCACTGCAACAGCTTTAGCCTTATCCGAGATTAAAACATTGAGAAGAAAAAAAAAAAGCTCGAGCCAGTGGACTAAATAACTTCCAGATAATCAATCGTTTTGGTTTATTTGACACGCCACTGAAAAGAAGATTATAATTATTGCTATGTCTTTTTTTATTTTTGGACGGTATAAAAGGTTCTGTCTGTGTTTGGGTTTTTCTTTTTCTCGCATATAGTTTACATGCAGTATAAATATATATGTATGTACATATCTATATATATGTGTGTGTGTGTGTGTATATATATATATATATATACAAGTATATATTTATATAATAAATTTAATTCATATTGATAGCTATAGATGTACGAACTTGTCCTAATGCGATTGGACTATATTGAGGGCGCTCTGACCCGCCTACCAAACTTTAAGCCGAGATCAAACAAAATTCCGCGACAAATAAATAATTCCGCGACGTTTCGGTGTATCTTTTCATCTTCCTGAACACTACCGCCTAGCGATTATAGGGGGCGGCCTGTCTGTGTAAAAAGAACCCGAACTCACTGTTTGATTTTCAGACCGCTTTCAAGTCTCCCGTTTTTTAATCATGTGTACTGTCGTGCCGCCTCGGCCCGACCAACAACGCAGTCGCTTCGTTTATATGGCACGAATATTTGTCTTTAGTTTCGTTATGTCGTGTTGCTTTTGACTCCAGCTATTATTTTCTTTTTTCATCTGCCGCTCCGTCGTAGGGTGCAACGTGAATAAGGCAACCAGGCAGTAGACAAGGGTGGCGCATGTGTGTGTGTGTGTGTGTGTGCACCTCCTCTGCGCGTTTCGGAGTTTTTGGGTCGAGTCGAGAAAACGTCGCGCCGTTCACGCCTTCGTACTGCGCCCGAACCAGAGATTCCAACTAGGTTGCTGTCGGTCCGCCTTTCATCTCGCTGTTATCTTCTGAAGGAAGAAAGCGTTGTCTAAATTAGCTCAGCAAGAGGGCATGGCGAACAATCATCGAGGAGAAGAAAAGAGAAGAAGACGGAAAATGATAGGGGAGGGAGAGCTAGAGAGACAGGGTAGAGAGGGAGAGATGATGAGGGGAAAAAATCCCCCAAAATCGCCCTCTCGTCTCGTCTCAGAAGGTTGCATATCATTATCGCCACATACACACACTGCGCTCATACACACACACCCTTTTCAGCCAATCAGCTAGTCTGCTCGGCCGTCCGGCGGCCCCTTTGATCTCTGAAATCCAATTATTTGTTTATACAAAAGTGGCAGTCGGCTATTACTTCATTAAGTTGCCCGCCCCATTGTACCGCCTTACCCGGCCCCTCTTATAATGAACGCTATTTTTCGAGTCAACAATCTCTCCGCGGGTCTTTTGTGGCCAACTAATGGATAGGGCCCCCTTTCAAATCCACCGCACTGTAGTCTGATTGGTCGGCGGCGTTTCTCAAAGGCGCTCGACGGGCCGATCATTGGGTGTCGGCGAGATGAAAGCCAGATGTAATGCGGCTATCCTGTACAGAAGAGTCGCTCACAAACATCATACAAATAACACGGGCTGGAATATTATGGGCCAGAAACCCTACCCCCCGTGCGTTACGAAGCGATCTCGACAACTGCATTGTTCGCATGACAATTCCGGGTCGTACATTGTCACGCTCCCCTCTGTCTGCTCAAGAAAAAAGTTCGCCAACAGGGAGCGAGCGGTGAGGATCGTAACTCGTTCGTGAGCTCGAAATTTTTACACGTTTCCCCGGCAAGCGTGCGGAATATATCGAAGTCAAGTTGAAGTTGTTACTAGTGGAATTTTACTCGGAAGACGCGCTCACCTACAATGCCGCAGGTGGAAGTTATGTCTAAATTCTTGCAGGTATGTATCGTTCTTCGCAAATTTTTGTTTATAGTATTTGGACACCGCATTTCTATCACATAGACATGGTATGTTTCGGTCAGTTTGCATTATTGAGAAAGACGCATAGCATATCACCTGCCATTGTGACTGATAGAATTCGAGATCATGAGATATGCGGAAACGACAACTGTCATCATGGTCATTCGCGAACTTCATGGTTGAAGCAAGGAGGGTGCATCCGTGGCTGAAGTAAAGGCAATGTTGGTACAGTACAAAGCTTCTGAAGTTTCCTCAGGGTTCGGTTGACAAGCAGTATAAAGAATTAATTGCACCGTGTCTGAAAAAAATTTAGCATGTTCAATTTGCTAGCATTTTAAACACACACAGTTACGTTGTCATCGTCTTTGAAATACTTCTCTTTATGTTGTCTTATTGAATGAATTCAATTATTAGAATACGAGTATATAATGTGGTACACATGTATTCGCTACATTTCTACGTCACCCTGTCATTACCACGTTATAAAAGTTGTTCGCTGACTGCAGTGCAATGAGTGACACTACTCAAATAATGCAATTGAGAGACTGTACACATGGGTAGTAATATTTGGAAACTTTTTTCTTGTGGGGGTGGGGGGGAGTCGCTTCTGATAAAAATAAGATCCATCTTGAAATCTACGGTAAACTTACCTGTATATGAGTACAGAAATGAATGTATTTGTTTTGTTTCCTTTCTTGCGTTAAGAATCTCTTATCTCTAAACGTTGTCTAGTCAAATGCTGTCATCGTTCACGTATAAATGTATAGCTGGTGGTGTATTAATTGTATACTGCTAAAAAAAAAAAAAAAAAAGTAACTGCATTTTAATTTTACTGTATATCTGCCTTATGGTAGCACCGGTATAAGTCGAGTTATACATGAGATAGTAGCATTCCATCAAAAGTATAATGCCACAACTACTTTCTGTTTTAAAAAAATGTAAGGAAGAAAAATACGTGGACTTCAGCGACAAGTTGATGGCTAAAGTTAAGAGCTTTAATGTAGATTAAAGTGAGACAGTATCAGTTGTTCATATTACTGGTGCGACATATCAGAATATCCAGTTGTATGTGCATATTTTTATGTTCTATCAAGTGGTTCACTCACGCATCTCCTATGACAGAATCACCCTGTTTGAGAACTGATAGCATTTAAAAGAAAAGAGAGACAGGTGACTTGTTTGTGGTGTAGATGAATTTCATATTGTCGAATTAAAATTTAGAGTCACGATTTCATGGGGGAGAGGGGAGGGGTCTGAACATCCACCATCCGTTGTAGGTTGAAGAGGAACCACAGAGAACAACTCCAGATCCGTGGTCAGTGTTGGGAAGGAAGATAGAATATAGTGATCTCTATACAGGTGTCATTGGAATATATGTAAATCAGTGAAATATGAAATTTGCTCTTTGTTTTTGTGATCCACTGGCTTTACGTTTTAGCAGGGATATTATGTTGCTCATATGAGTCAGAGTCACATATGATTCACGAGGCAAAATTCTTGTTAATTAAGCATTCTGAAATAAAAGCACCATATATGCGACGCTTAGAATACTATAGCAGTCATGTGCATAAACATGAGGTCATCATAAATGCCACATGCGCGTGTGTAATCGCATTCATGAAAGGTAAACGCATGCTGCTCGCTCTACAATAAAAGCTACATTGTCTTCTGCCCGTATTGATAAAGCCAACACGTGCAGTGTCGCATCAGTGTAAACAAGCATGGCCTTGGGTTTCTTTTCATGCCACGTTCCGGGGATTACACATATGGCTTTTTCCGGTAACTCGTGAAGCCTTCGTTTGGTAGGATAACCAGCGATATTTTCGGGATTATGAATCGTGGTGACGCTGAAAATTTGCTCTGAATTTGCTCCAAAATCGGCATCATTACAGCAAAGAAGTTTGTTTGGGCTGCTGCTCTGTCGGTGACGATGTTTCAGCTCATGGCCTGGTCAATGTGTACCACGTTGACACCGCCTCTCAAAAGTGACTTTCCTTTCCTTTTCATCGTGGATGGATTAGCGGCAATCCACTGCCAGTAACATCACCTCTCAATCTTCGTGTTCTCTGTAAATTGTCCCACGTCATAAATCTGACGCACTTTGGCTGTTACTAAAATTCTGTCACATTTGATATTGACAAGAGTTATGATATAAAGGTACTGATTGCAGGATAATTATTGTCTTTTATCCCCAAAGAGACGTAGAAGGGTAGATTGGTAATTGGCTTTTGTTATATACATCGTGATGGATTGAGCCCCGTATGATGTTTTTATCCTAATTCATACTTTCGTATTACTGTCTGATGAGTGGTTTGAGTCTGATTTTCTTCATTTGTGGTTTTTCAGCTTTTGGTCTTGTTTTTCTTCCCATTCTGTTTTAGACATCGGACTCGCACACATCAAAGCTGGAGCAGTCAAGCCCACTCGCAATGCTGGCCGCAACGTGCAGAAAGATCGGCGGCTGCGCATCGGCGCAGGAGCCAGCGAGAGAACACTCGCCCAGCACGCAACACGTGCCCCGCGAAACCCACTCAGCGAAAGTGGGCACTCCGATCGCCGCCACGGCCGCCGTGTTTCCGTCTTCGCAGCCGGGTCGTCGTTACGAGCTGCCGCCGACGCCTCCGGCAGAGGGCAGCGTGCCGACTCGTTGTGAGTGCGTTAGCTTGTCGGGCATCATGCACCAGTCCGTGCTGCCTCCGTCGTCACACCAGCCGTGCTTGAGACATCATAGCTGGTTCGCGACAGCGGCGCATAATCACTCGGCGGTGACGCATGTGAATCTGGCTTCACATTATCAGTCCCACCAGCATCACTCTTGTCACCACCCCATCGCTTTTTCGTCCATCCACCACTCTCTCTCTCACCAGTTATCGCCTTGTAACACGCCCAGCCCGCCAATAACGCCCACGTTTCATCACCATCACCATCACCACCATCTCGGCCATGGACTGCCGCCCGTTTCGCCGCCGAGCATCAACATTCCCAGCCCCAGCCTAAGCGTGCCCAGCCCTGTCCGCCTCACCCCACCCGGTGACGAATCTCAGTGGTGGAGCTTAACGCGCCCTCCCCATTCAACGCCATTCTCGCACACATCATTTCCACCTCAGTCAGCCCAGCCGTTTGGCATCTACCCCCATCACCTCGACAACCGACCCGTGAGCTCAATAACCAAGCTGGCTGCCCGGCGATGCAGACGATGTCGATGTCCCAATTGTCTGAGTAATACGAACTCCGGCGAGCCCGCCAAAAAGCGACAACACATCTGCCACATTCCGGGCTGCGGAAAAGTTTACGGCAAGACGTCGCACCTGAAAGCGCATCTGCGATGGCACACGGGCGAGAGGCCGTTCGTCTGCAACTGGCTGTTCTGCGGGAAGTCGTTTACGAGATCGGACGAACTCCAGCGACACCTGCGCACGCACACGGGTGAGAAGCGGTTCGTGTGTCCGGAGTGTGGAAAACGATTCATGCGCAGCGACCACCTCAGCAAGCACGCCAAGACCCACGCCGCCAGGAAAGAAGCATCGTCACAGGAGACGCACGACGAGTCTGAAAGCGACAGCGAAGATGAAATCGTGGACGTGACATCTGATTAGACATTACAATAATGTCTTCGGTCTTGTTTACCAAAGAGACTTTGAAAACGCACAAAGAATGAATCTCGGACTTGTTTGCCACATCCACACTATCTTTGAACAGTGCAGATGTGGAGCAATGTGTGCGTAGTATCCATTCCAGCAAGCATGTACTGGGTGATTTGACATTTCTCTGTGTTCAACACCTGTCCTGTATTATGTGCACAAAGTTCCAAGCAGGAAAATTAAGATACAAGTGTTTTTCTATGACGTGATAAATCAGAATGCTTACTCGTGATGACATGTGACCATGTCGCCAACAACTGAATTCGATGTGCCAAATCGTGGGGTTCCCCCTTCTCTCTCTCTCTCTCTCTCTCTCTCTCTTTACTCGTATTCAGAATTGTAAAATTTGTTTGCTTGAACAGCAACTGTTACGTTCTCCACAGATAGTCACTATTCGTTACGTGATGCATTTTTGCACTCTTGTTCACCCATCTATGGATGTGTTAAAAAAACCTCTTTTGCTTGAGTCAGCCACATGTTATGATCAATGTTGTCCTCGTTTTAGCACAGTCTGAACATTGTTCAATGAAGGCCAAATGAAGGCCAACTCAGAGTGTCGATGGCGCTAACACAAGTAATTCTTGTATGCTGCAACAAAACAGTTACCATGACACCATTTTTTTTTCCATTGGAAATATTCCACCTGTGCGTAACGTTGACATTAAGTTAATTGTCAATACAACTCGCCATGACGTAATAATAACGTTATATTTACTATACAAATATTAAAGTGCATCAAGTAAGCTTTGCGCTCCTGATTGTGAGCAGAAATAATGAAATCCTTGCCCGATAATTTCTACAATTTTTTCACTCCTGCTCCAGAACCAAATGATGGTTCAATAATACTACACTGTATGAAGCAGTTTTAATAGGAAAGTGACCCCTTATTCAAAACCTGGAAAAATGACAACTGTCTTCATTACATCTATCGAGAAATGCTAATCTAGTACATAATCGTTGTGATATGGACGAGAAAGTCGTACAAGGAAATCTGAACGAACTGGCTTGCTTCCGTCATTTATCAGTTCTGCCCCACTAGTCGTCGAGTCCCACGCTCAATTTGAGTAGCAAATAGTTCTAATAAAATATGTATGTATCACAACGCAGTTAATTGATAACCATTTTCCGACGGCCGTTCCACTTTTCCCTAAAGGGCATTGCCTTGTTGAAGTAAAAACGAATATCGGCGCTACAAGTTTTAATCCACCAGCTCACATGTGTTTGTACACAGAGAACTCAAAACCACTTGATTTTCCGCTCAGTATTTTGTCTCCACGTTTTCAAGTAACTCCGTGACTGTCCGTTGGAAGATTTATAGGTATATTACCGGTATGTAGCTAGCTATTTTGATATGAGATTTCTTTTTACATAATAATTTCAGAGGCACATGTAAGCATGCTCCCAAGTATGTATTAAAACACAACTCCGCCAGACTTGTCAGGACATCCTTGAAAGACGTTTACGGAATAAGATAGGGTTTTTTTTTTTCGACAAAACTAAGAGTATTGCAGAATTTTATAAAAGTACATCATAAAAAATGAGCAAAGAAAATGGGAACCGAACCCATTTTTTTTTTTTACTTTTGCTCATTTTTCATTTATATCATATATTTCTAGTAAGTGTCCAGTTTCCTTTTTTCTTTTTTCTTTTTTTTTAACAAAAGTACATCTTGTTAAAAGTTACAAATATCGGTGACGGTCCAAATTCAAATTAGATAACGCAATGTTCATATATATCCCTTACAAGTTGACACACAAACCTTTACGTAGTTCATTTTAAAATGAATCCACCCAAAAGAAATTGCATTTTTGGCTTCAAATTGTAGATTTGCAATGAATATTATGTCTACATGTATATGGTTAGTTAAATGAGGTGTTGTTATATTACCAATTATTCATATCGAAGAAAATGAAGCCATCAAATTATTTTGTTTTTGTCATATTTAACCGATTTCAGTGAGATTTTGTCACTTTTTCTGTTGTCATTTAGCCCGCCACTATGGCATTGCCCAAATCATGTTTGTCCGGGGACGTTGGTCGTCGGTTAGGTGCTATGAACAAATATAGTGCTGTTTGTATACCGTATATATGAAGTGCATTTTAAAAGAATCACCCAGTATTAACGCAAACCATACCTTGTACAGTTGCAAGTTCCAGTACTGGAAGAAATTTTCGCTGCACAGTATGAATTCGATCGGAGAAATACTTCAGCCAGTGTCCATCATAATATATTTTTATGATATGATTGTATTGTATGTACGTGGTACCAAACTCATAACTGGCCACGTCGCAATAAGGATGGCTGTGAGTAGATTGCATGTATTTCATATTTTCAAATGTTTACCAACCAGTGACAAGTCGCATTTCCACTCAAAGTGAGTATTTTACAAGGAACCTTTGAGAATCAGTACGTTTTCTGCTACATCATTGGCACTAAAAAAGTGTAAATGTCACTACTTGTTTTGTTTTGAATACAGTACTTTATGGAATTCTGTGGGAGATGAAAATGCATAGCGCTTTTTACCCTGACAAGCTCAAAGCAGTTTACGAATAAATACCTTGTAGGTGATTCGTGTGTACTGGAGAAGCGACCGAAAAGGGAGTATCTTAAACATTATACATTAGATGATAGCTACAGATCAGTGGCATTTTGAGTGAAATCGAGCAGTTTGCGACAGTTTCGATGACACGAGAGAATGGCAGGGCTTTCTGACAAGTAGCTATGTCTCGGGAACATCAATAATGATTGATTGAAACTAATAACTTGTTCACATCGAGCGCAAATATGAAAATTTCCCAACTGATGTTTCAGACGCGCACTTTATATTTTTTTTGATGCTCCATGATTTACTTTATTTTTCGGAAATACAGATGATGGTTATGATTTTCCGGTGCTGGTATACCAATGTCACACAGAGATTTGCCTGTCTGAATTTTTTCGTACTACATTTCTTGCAGTGTAGATCACTTTATTGGCCGCATTCTCCTTTAATAGTTATTGTGAGATCCCAAGGCAGTACCTTCGTTAATGTATTCAAACAAATAACACAAATGTACAATACAAAATGCTTCAGTTTGCACATGAACCGTCCTGTTACATTCGGGAGCCGGAAAATGTGAAGTTTTGCTTGGATATGTCGTGGTCTCCGCTAACAAATGCCATTGATTATATTTTTTATGGTGTTGCTGAGGAAGGCAATAAAAATCATGTTTCGTGCAATCGAATATTCTTTATTTTTCATTGTTTGTTTTTTTCCCAAGCCGGTATACATTATGATTGACTTCTATATTTTGCCAAAGTTTTCATCCAGCTATAGAGACTTTGATCTGTATATATTTGATCGTTGAAAAGTGCCAATATTTGACACGTATTTTGAAAAGGGGAGGAAAAAAAAAGATGCTCTCTTTCGTGACTTTTGTATCAGAGTGGTATATAATGACGATTATTACAATGGATTCTATGAAACAACTTGATCCGCAAGTCAGGCGACTGCACGCATTATGGATTGTGAATGTGCTTGATGCTCACAAATAAATTGAAATGACATGAGCCAACACTAACGGAAGTGGTTATACATTCTCTTTTCAGCGTCAACTTCTCAAGAACAGAGTGAAAGAGACGTTAAAAGATGTTCACGGAAGGTATCAAGTAATCAAAGACAGTATGATGGTGATGGCTTAACTTGTTTTTGACAATTGTGTGATGTCGAAGCGCGGGAGAAAGAGTGACATAACTTACAGGAAAACTCCACCCTTCTTTTATGTTGGCTTTGCTAGTAATAAGGGTAAATTCAAACCGAAGTGCTTCAATATTCGGACAAACGACTTCTGGGAATTTTGAAGTCTAACGATGTCATAGAGTTTTAATCCTGCCATAATTTGTATATTTCTTTTTTTCTTTCCTATAAGCAGCAACTATAGCCTCCATGCCCTTGACACAGGTGATCTTTTTCAAATCATTTTATTAAAAGAGTCATTGATGCAAAGGATATTCCTTCTTGAATTTATATCTCTATCGAAGGCGAGTCTTTTAGTAAAGAGTTGTGTGCAAATTTGCGTCTTGGCATTTTGCCTAATATCACTTTCTTGTTACAACATGCGAGATGGATTCCGTTGTTTGTCTTATTTTGATACGTTACTGCATGCGCAATTCAATTCATTTCTTTCTTTTTTTTCAATTCAGTTATTCATTTACTCCCATCAATGAAGTGAAATACACAACACATGGTGATCTCATTCATCAATTAAAACGCTAAACAAGTTAAAATTAAAGGGTGTGTACAGTTCTGGTTTAGGTGAAGATTTAGCTTTTAACGTTTTGCAAGATATTCAGAAACCACTATGAGATGTCAAAGAGCATGCAATTCTAAAGGGTATCAAAAGTTTATTTGATGAAAATCAGTTTTGAAATGGCTGAGATATCCAAAAACAAGGTGAAACAAAGAGATGCTAATAAAATCGTGGCCTGTCGCCTTTTATTATTATCACTTTTTTGGATATCTCAGTCATTTGAAAACCAATTTTCATGAAATAAACGTTGAATCCTTCTTAAAATTCCATGCACTTTCACATTTCACAAGAGGTTTCTCATTATCTCACTTAGGAATGTTCAAAACATGAATCCCCACCTAAACCAGTACTGTACAGTCCCTTTAAGTTTAATACAAAATATATGTACGAAGGATGATGAAGCGGGAAAAAAAGAACAATGCGCACTTTGCAATTGTAACAATGAATATGGCAATGGGAAAAAGAGTTCCACTGAAAAGCAAAGCTTGTAGAACCTGGATCACTCGAAAGAAAACAAAACAAACAGCACCACCAATATAACGCATTTATGCTTAATTAATCTATGTACCGTTGGAGCATTTGATGACTAATAAGATATGAAGCAAATATATAAAAACATATATGTGTATATATGAATATATATATATATATACATATATATATATATATATATATATATATATATATATATATATATATATATATATCGTTAACAGTACTTGTTTCTCGTTCGTTTTGGTCAGATGGAGTGTGCAGTGGAAGTGGGTATCTTTTTTCCGTTATCATTACTGCTGAAAACAATACAGAAGAAGAAAAATGAATACTAAAACAAGATAAGAGAGCAAATCCCCGATTCATGCACAACTGCCTTCCGTTTTTAACGATTTGAAAATGGAGATTGAAAGAAAAGGCAAACGAGGAGGGAGGAGATATATCAAATGTAATGGCGGCATGTGCAAAAGACAATTATTCGGAGTCGGTGAGAGAGGGTAAGGGAACATTGACATAGATTTGATGACTTGTCATGGCTGATTGAGCGTGGAAGTTATGTTTTCCCGGCCAAGAATGATGTACCGGGGATCCGGCATGTCCGGCGTGCATCTGGAAGTTCCAGCTGGCGTAATCATCTCCATTTAAGAATGTTAGTTTTCATAACGGCATCTCGTCTCTTTCATAAGACACACACACACACACACACACACACACACACACACACACGCACACACACACACACATATATATATATATATATATATATATATATATATATATATTTACAAAAGGAACTCCTCCCGGATGAACTTCAACTCGGATGAAGGGGAATTGAAATAACGTTACAGAATCCCAAAGCTTCGCATGCTTCTACAAAATGCACATCAGGCACTGGTAAGATGGTAATGTCTTGGCTTAGCAACTCTTCCATTGCTTTGTACTAAAGCATGATACTGACTTTGAGGTGTGAATTTTCTTCAATTTGTCTCCTTCTACAAACGAAATTTGTAAGATCGCAACTGCCGATCTATGATTTAACAAAAAGTCAAATTATAGATCAGCAGTTGCGATCTTGCAAATTTCATATGTAGAAGGAAAAAAATTGAAGAAAATTCACACTTCAACATTCACCCCTCTACACTCTTAATAATTTATTCTCATGATGCTGACTTTGTACATCAATTCAGTAACAGCACCCCCTTTCTCTTGGAAATCATTGCTAAATCAATACAAAATTTTGCCTGGAAGGATTTTTCCTTCTTGAATTCTTCCGAAAAGAGAAGATATTTTGTAAATCTTTTGTGCTGCAGTAGGCCTATGACGGCATATCATCACTTTATTTGTTTGTTTGTTTTTGGCGTGTGTATGTGAGTGTGTTTGCAATGTCTTTAAAAATCCAGAACCTTAAGGTTCTTTTTTTTTTTGGGGGGGGGGTTGTCCGCTTTTAATTCAACTTCTACTTTTTTTTCTCTCTCTCTTGTTTAGTTTACGCCGTTTATTAGAGTCAACTTCAGCGTCATGGAATGCCATGTCATTTTAACCTCGTCCAGTACCCTCTTTCAGAGGAGACCTGCTAAAAGTTAGTCTGAAACGAAAGAACTTAATAAAATATGTCATGCACAACCGTGAATATTGGATCAAAATCGTCAAAATTTGATTAAAAGTAAGGAAGTTAGGAAATATCGAAAGAGTTTGTAAATCAGTTCTCGAACAGTTGATATGAACGTACAAATGCGTGAGCTGATGATGTCATTACATCTTGACTTTCCTTTGATGCTCTGAAATAAATATGAATAAATTTCAATTCTGTACAGTGTAGGGCGTATGGTTGTCTTGGCTCAATTACTTTAAAATAATGATCAGTCAGATATATTAGGATTGGAGACTGGGGCGTAATAAGGTTTGAACAAAAGAAAAAAACTGAGAAGTTCAAGATTTTGTGTAGGCCTATCATGTAAATGGCGGTGGTGAGGCGATCACATGCTAACCCACTGTTTGCATTTGGTTTTCAAATTATTTATATCATCTGTTTAAGAATCAATTCTTGAAAATTAGTGAAATTTTACAATTTTATAACTTCCCGACTGGTATACAATCTTTATCAATTAATGTTCACTGTTGTGCTTGTAAAATCTTGCAGTTTCTTTTCGGACTATAAGTTTTAAATCGACCAAAATTCCCGTTTAAGTTCACATATCCACAAAATAATACCAGAAATCTGTTGATTCTTGTTATGAAACAAAAACAAAAACAAAACAAAAACTAGTGCGTGGCTTTCAATACGAGATGATCTGATGTTGGCGGTCCTCAAAGAAAAGAAAACTAAATGCATTGTATTGTCTTGTTTTCTTGCACGATTGAGGTGGTTTCTTATCATCTACAAGCTCGATCCTTTCATGAAGACCCAAAGCAAAACGATAATCTTGTATGAGTTATCATCTAACGATTTACTTTATATATTTATGCACATATGCATACATATGTAAACATAATATAAATATATACATGTATGTTGTATATATATATAAAGATAGATATGTATGATATATATATATATGTATATATGCATATGTACATCTATACATATATATATATAATATACATATATATGTATATATATATATATATGTATATATATATATATGAAGAGTTTGTTTGCAAAAACCGATAAGTCCATATTTGCCAAATGGAGATATTTGCGATTAAAGGTCAAGAAAAATAAAGAAAATAACAAGAAAATTTTTGCTTCTTTTGACCATAACTTAAAAAATGTATCTTTATATGTAATGACCAATATATCATTTAAAAGGTATTATTTTGTACTTTATGACAGAGACCGTACTTCAAAATCTTCAAAAATGGACTTATCGGTTTTTGCGAACAAACTCTTCATATGTATAACGAAGAATCTTATTGGCGAAATAATGCATTACTAGTTTATTTCTTGATTCTTCGTTATATTGGAGCCAATACGTGAATTCGCAACATGTTTATATATATATATATATATATATATATATATATATATATATATATAATAAACTTAGATATAAGAGAGAGAGAGAGAGAGAGCTCAGTATCAGTAAGCAACGACCCTTTTTTGTAAAAGTCATGCCGTCTGAATCATTTGTACGCTGCTATTAAATTTTGCATTAGTGCGGGCATGGGATTGATTTTGGCTCAATTATTCTTTGAATTTTTTTTTTTTTAATAAACAGACGTTTATATCAAGAAAATTGTTTTCTAATGCTCAAGTTTCGGGAAGTGGAAGAGTCGTCTCTTTTTGTCTCTCTCCCACTCTCTGGGCGCACAGCTAATATTTAAGTATGAATATATTCGCGTTTGTATATATGTACACTTATATTTACATTTAGGGAATAATATTATGTACACGTATACACACATAATTATCTATCTGTACATATTGTACAACATATCTTTATGTTTAAAAATATACGCAATTATGTGCATGTGTATTTTTGAAAGAGCTGTTGCCACATTTAAGTGAGTAGAGTTCGTGTATAATCATTCAGAATAGTGATGATCTCACGTCTTATTGGAATCTGATTAAACAGAAGATTTTGAACTCAAAATGGGAAAGGAGCCAGTGGTAAACATGTTAAAGTAATTCCACCACCAGATAGAGTAAAAAAAAAAAAAAAAAAAAAAAAAACTTTCCAATGGTACTTCCCTTGTTGCCTGAGAAGGAATATTCTTCAGTTGAGATTATTATTTAGAAAAAAAAGCCATATTTTCTCTTTTGTTGTTTTTAGCAGGCTTAAATGAAAAATATCTCAAATAGACAAGAATAAAGTAAACTCAATTAACGATTAAACTTTTCATAATATATGTAAAATGTGAAGTTTGTCAGCTGTAAGTCATTCAGTGTTCAATTAACTTTAATATGAATATCATATTCCGTTGTCATTTGGTGTATTTATTCTATATTCTTGAAGAAGAAAATTCACTCTATGTTCAAATGAACTTTCAATGTGGACACTGCATGAAGTCAATCAGAACACTAAAATGTCATGAAGTTAATTCGTTTTACGTTCTTGTAGAAGAAAATTCCCTCAATGTTTACTTGAACTTTTATGTGAAAATTAAAGTCGAACAGAACAGTAAAATTGTCGATATGTAAATTCATGAAATAAATGATTAAGATATGTTATATCAACTAAGAAAAATAACTAAAATCTCATTCAAAGAGATTTAGAAATTTGTGGAATTTTAAAGGTAAGCATCATATCGATGAATAAAGATACAACCGCATTTAAATATATGTAACTTAAGGTGATGAACTCGTTGATGCAGTCTTTCCTTCAAAACGCTCTATTTGGTTTGTGTAAGGTGCGAAAATATTCTGTGAAAGCAGTTAAAGCTCATCGGCAGTGTGTAATTGTGGACAAAAATACACATTTTTTTTTTGGGGGGGGGGGGGTCAATACCCTAGAAACCTAATTAATCCCTTCTCTTTAAATGTCGTCACTGTTAGGTTATTTTATCACTGCGATAACTGATGTCAATGATGTATTTTCTTGTATCATTGTAGAAGAAAAGAAGGAACTTTGTGCAGATTGATAGGCACATCATCGTCATCAAGATGTACAAGTTAGGAAAGTTGTTGTCATCACAATTTCGGCATATTTTTATATACACCTCCGCGAAAGATTCATCTTGTCCATGTGGCTGTTGCTTACCTAAATACCTTATGTGTTTTATGATCTGTTAAAACTGTTAAAATCTTTATTGAAATTTAACTTATCTATTGATATATATATATATATATATATATATATATATATATATATACACATTATCTGGTCTGAATGAAACCAGGCCAAGAATAGACAAGATTTTGTACATATGAAACAGACAAAAAGAAAATGTAGTTTTCTTCTAATTCGAAAAGAAGCAGTGTCATCCTGCTGCGAACATCTGGAATTTCGAATAGAATTATCGTAGTTGGTTCTGATGAATAAAACATTTAAATCAAACGAAAGAACAGTAGTTGTTTTGATAGAATTGGATAGGATATAAGAATATTACAGAATTTTAATGGTTCAACTGCTTTCACTTGCTAGTTAATTCAATTCGATTAAATTCAGTTCAAATTTATTTTCCAATTTTCAACAACCGCAAAGGGCGAATAAGAGGAGGTAATGATACACAACCGTCCGATTAGTTTCAGAATAATGATAGGAAAGAATTTGATTTTATTGTAATTGCTTAGCAACGGCAACCCTACCATCAAAATAATAATTGATACTAATTGTACCAGCTCTAGGCCTACAATTATTTAATTGGAGGATTTAATCATATAATTCTATTGGAAATAAAGTCACATATTCGTTCTTTCGCAAGTATGAGTAAGGTAATGGTCACGAAGCTTTCATTGTGTAAATTCTTCATTTTGAAACAAGTTTAAGTGACCCTTGTACACACAAGTGCATGCACATACTTGAACATACACGCACACGCACACACACACATACACACACACATATATATATATATATATATATATATATATATATATATATACTTTTTTTGCAGATGAATTTTGCCGCCTTTAACAGCTTTTCCGTGAGACAACATCCAGTTTATGACCATAGCGTGACATTTTAGGAATTTATCGCCATCATATTCTCGACTTCGAGACGCCGCCACCGGTCAGGGGGAGCAGTATAGATAATATTCAAGAAATACGATTCTATCCAGAGGCAATCACAAAGCCAGGCAAACCATTGCTAAAGTGATGTGAGTACCAATCTGCATAATGATGAAATAGACGGACAACTGACATGCTGCCTGAAATTACTGCTCTTTGTCCATGTTGCATCTGCAAGCAGATATCATTTTGTGACATCAAATAATTCATCTTCCATATGGCCGCACGATTACTCTATCATTGCACACTCAGCATTATATCAAGATATTAAAATATGCTCAACATCACGTACCACTGTGAAATTAAGATGGATATGACAATTGTAGTTCAACAGTAGCATTTGCTAGTAACTTTTAACATTATTTATAATCATGATTATGATTATGATTATAATCATAATGTGATCAGTATAGTATAATTACAATAATGAAAACTGCAAAAGAAAGGGAAAAAAGACACCAAGGGTAGCTAACCTGGCGAGGTCTCCTTGAAAACCCCGCCTATTATCCCATCGTACTACCATGACTACCATCATCACTATAAGTATTCAGGTATACATTTTCAGTTTCAATTTATTTCATTTCTACATTTGGAGAAATGAAACCATATTGATTAAATCAACATTGCACATCAAAATATAACTCAAAAGAAAAATATAATTACGTGTATAGTTTACGTACATATTATTTCATCGTATTTTAAGGTATACAGGTGGAGGAGATGGTTATCGTTAACAAATTCGCTTGACTTGGATAACGGCATCTGAACATTATGATTTATTACAGTTCTCCTTTACCTTTAACTGAAGAAAAAAACACAAACACAAATAAATAGATAACGTTGACTTATTAGAATTTTCAATATTATTTGGCCCATAAGAGGACAATACAAGGGAATAAAGAAGAAAATACCAAACAGAGAAAAGCTGTGAGAAGAGAAGATATAGTGTTTAAGACTTTGGAGCTATATACAAAAAAAAAAACAACCTCAATCCCAAAATTTATGTTAAGATTAATATGCAGATTTTACAGTAAATCAATAATTATGACTTCTGGAATGAAATGGATCGGTTAGCGAAGTTTCTTTTTAGAGTGATACTTTGCTTGTTTGTAGGATTATTTAAAACACTGTAGAGAAGAGTTGCGTCTATAAGATCGTCAGATATTAAAGGTCCTGTTTACCTTTGGGAACAGTGATTTAAAAAATTTTCAGGATATGACATTATGCATATGACCTATTGTGTAGGTCAAAATGAAAATACCTCACTAACCTTTGCGTATTAATCTTTACAAATATCTCTTTGTTGTTAATATGAACTCATTTAGCATCATAAGTAGCTGTATCATCTGCATCAATTTCTATTTCGTAACAATACGACCATTTTTTTTTTTGGGGGGGGGGGAGTAGTAGAAGTTTTAGACCACAAAATTTAATATCATTTTGTTGTTATTCATTATTTGTGTACAAGTTAGTATAACTATTGTAGAATTGTGAAGTGATGACGTGATCGCCTCTTCAGATTTACTTGTTTGGTTACGACTAATATCACTGGGTTTTTTCGGGGTTTATTTCCTTTTCCTTTTCTTTTCCTTTGTATTCTTCTCTTTTGCTTAATTATAGCAGACTTTTTCACTGTATCTGAAATGTTTTCATTGAGTTTTTTTTTTTATGTTTGTATACTACAGTGTAGTATTCAATGTATTACTTTGTATAATATTAAGACCCCATGGAAGATCTATTGTATTTTGTTAATACAGCTGAATGAGCAATCATTCGTGTTTGTTTGGGGTGTTTGTTTGTTTGTTTGTTTTTTTCGTATACTGTATACGTATTCTTTGTATATTGTTTATATTCTATTTGAATACAGAGATAAAAACCAACAACTGTTTTTGTGAAAACACACGAAATTGTGAAATTTGATAACTTTCTTATTTTCATCTGATTTTGTTTGGTTTCCCTCTGTTCGTTGATGCCAATATAAGGCAGGTTACAAGGATATGGTGTAGAATTGCACTTTACATAAGATTAAATCAGCTAACAGAGTGTCTTCGAAAGTTGTCTTGATCAAGCAACGTGTACCTGTGAATATACTTGTTTGTTGAATTCTGCACATTTACTCACTCTTTCTAATAACTGAGCTTCAATCTCGTCAAATTATGCAACATGACAGCTGAAATTCAAATTGATAATCACTATAATTATTGTATCCCAGAAATTGAATGTGTGATCAAGAAACCGTCGACCTCAACAGTAGTTTGTTGTTTGTTTGTTGTTGTTTTGGGGGTTTTTTTATCCATGTATACAAAATATAAAAAGTCTCACAAAAGCTGCATTATCGGTGAGGGCTTGAATAATGTTCGTCATTTTGAATCGCGTTCATGAGTTATGTTTTTACATCAGCAGTGAAATTCTCGCAAATTTTGGAGGAACGACGATCCTTTGTGCATCAACGGAAACACAGATAAATTCAATATGCAGTAACGAATAAAGGTCCTGTTTACCTTTGGGAGCAGTGATTTAAAAAAAAAAATCAAGATATCACATTTGATGCATATTATGTGTAGGTCTGTTGTATCACAAAACATCCTACCATGTAATTTTTTTTTTTTTTTTTTTTTGCGATAAAGCCTGAAATATAAGGAGATATCAGTATTTTTCTCAATAAACCATAACTGTAGACGGTTTAGTCTGGAAACAATTTTATTACAACGATTGTTCACATTTTGTGTGTTTCACAATACTTAACATCGATTATACAGATTCAAATTTTTACAATGGTTGTTTCTATCCCTAACTCACATTTTAGAACTAAGAAGAAAGCACTAACTAGAAGAAAGCACTAATGCTTGGTTTTTGTTTCATCTGCAAATGGTAAATTATGTCTTTAATATGTTGCCAGTGTGGTGAAGTTTGTTGAAGCACAAGTACGATTCCTGATCAAATGTCATCCTCAGGCAAAACACTGTGGAAGAGGAAACTATAACGTCAGAGGTTTTGTTTCTGTTAGAGTTTTTTTTTCTCACATGACTACAAAGTTGATATAACTGTTGTTTCTGTGGATGGTTGGGCGTTTGCTTTACACTTCAACTTCAAATGCATGAACATGCACACACAGACAGGTCAACGATTATTTATTAACATATACTTATTATCAGATCTGCTTTAACCCGATTTTTGCATACTTTCTAGATTGTAACAAAGTACCCCTTGCATGTGCTGTCACAACAAATCCCAACAGCGGGGGAAGTTGCTACATAATCTTATGTTGATGAATTTAATAATATGTTGTTTATGTTTGCTTGACTGACAAAGTTCTTACTGTTTCCAATTGATAGATGGTACTCACAGAGAAAATCAAATCAATTTCTCTGTTTGTTTGCTTAACAGACCTCACGATGTAAAATTTGTAACAACTATAGACCCGGTCTTCCCTACAACAATTATACCATAAAGACATACATCATTAACCCATGCATGCGCGCTTGCACGCACCACACACACACACACACACACACACACACAAACACACACCGGGCCTCTACAGATTCGTAATGGATTTATATCATACATCAAACTCATCGATTACAGAATTAAGACTTGTGTTGCCATAGAGACCAGAAATCTCGACATTATCCGTGATATAATACATACAATGTATATAATTTGGTTGCCTCCGAGAAATACTGACGTAAATGAAACAGATATCAACAAAATTGCTTGAAGTAAAGATTACATTGTCGACTATTTTCATGTCTTGTGATCACTCAAATCCCAATAGATGTAGAGTAACAGACACTTTGAAGATTGGGATGCAGTTTGGTAAACGCAGATTTTCCATAACAGATCTACAAAAGTAAAGATTTAAACAAGGAAGCAGCTGGATTATGAACTGAATTTCGCATTCAGTGGATGTATTTGGCCAATAGAGGAAGGGATAACATCCTGATGAATTTTGTAAATGATTGCGTATATCGTTGTTGTTTGTTGTTTGTTCATTTTCCATCTGACAAGATGGCTGGATATTCACTTTTCCATGTATATATGAGTTCGAAGGCGTGTTGCAGTATCAATGTTACTTCTCTCAATTATATTTTCGCTGCTCAAATACCTTTCGTTTCAGAGGAAATGGCAACAAATTAGTATACTTTTAGTAGTCTTATTTTGTAAAGAGTTGCGATACGTCAACTATGTCGTTACCATTATTTTAAAAAAAAAATCAAAACATTCATGGTGTTGACGATGTTTTCTTTGTAATGATGATGATCACTCATTAATCAGGATATGTTGATTTGAGGCGATATCCGTTTTACTGTTAGTTCATGATTGAGTTATCTGGAAAGTACGAACACACTTTTCTGCCAAGATGAAGATGTAAATTTAGAATCTAATATCCTCTTTGAATGTGTATCCAAACTGTCGGCATCGATGGCGGCGATTCTGTCATGCCATGTGTACATGTTTCTTCATAATACTAAAGGAATGTCATTGCGTTGGGCTTCATTGAAGATATTGAGATTTAAAAAGAAAAAAATCGCAAGCCATGAGTATTGCGGTTGAAGAAGTAATAAATGTTCTTTGATAAAGACTCCAGATTCGCCGGTTTTATCAAAGGCTAGACGAATACTTGTGAGCGCATATTTGTGAATGCTTTTGACGATGAGTCATACAAAGAAGTATTATACAGATACGAATGTCGTTATATACCAAGAAGTCCAGTAATTTTTTTCTTGGGGTCAACTTTGTCAAAACATCACACAATCTCATTTGGACTTTTAGTCTTACTAAAAGTTAAAAAAAAAAATGATACCTATCATTTGCTGACATCAATATGCTTACCATCACTTAGTTATATCAGTGATATCATGAACGCATAAAGATGATTTTTACCATATGAAATTAAGGAAAGATAAACAAATTTTAATGTAGCCTTGAAGTGGCTTGAATAAACTTGATTTTACTCTCATTCTCTCAAAAGAAAAGTTTACTTGTTACAATATATACATATAAAATCCTTATTTAGGAATGTATACACACACACACACACACACACACACACACACATATATATATATATATATATATATATATATATATATATATATACATATATGGTATTATGACGAAACAAACTGGTAATGCATTTTTTGGCCAATAAAGCAGTTTGTTTCTTCATTTCTTCGTGGAGCCAATATGTTTGGATATACATATACAATATATATATATATATATATATATATATATATATATATATATATATATATATATATTATTTAGGCCTATGTGTGTATGTGTTTGTATATGTGTATATACATGTTTAGTAAGAACCTGCAATGAACACTCTTAGAGTTGTTTTAAGAGTTGTTTTTCTTAAATGGTATCATTGCGTACGTGTGAATCATACTAGTTCTGAAGCCGGGTACGAAACGCTGTCAAGGTCACAGGCACATAGTTACACATAATGGGATAATGTGAATCAGCGGAAAGCAAGCAAGTTTGGGTAAATTATAATTATGCCTCTATACACAACAGCTCAGAAATCAACTATTCATCTTTGTATGCATACATTCAAGTTTGTTTGTTTTCCCATGGGGATATGGAAACATTCAGGTAAATATTTCCACTTGCTCTTTATTATGTCTACCCACAGACATCATCTTCACTAACTGATTATGACCTTAAGGTTAATATTTTTCTATAAAATATTGGGGTTTTTTTAATGGATAACAATGCATTGATTTGTGATTCAAAGGGGGAAATTCCATATGGATGTTCTCTTTGCATATGCACTTTAGTCGAAAATAACCCGTAGATGTGGTAGAAATCAAAAGTCTTGATAAATATTTTACTAACTGTATGTATGCCTGTGTATTAATTATGTATTTATGCATGTGTGAATATACATATATAGACGTAATATTCATAAATATTACATTCATTTACCCACGTGTTCGTATCAAAGTGATGTGTTCCCCTTGGTCGACTTAAAATTCATCTTCATTCCACAGTAATCAATAGTTCCAATGGGTCCCTTGTCAATATCTGTTAACTTTCATCTGGGTAGAATATTTTTGAGACATCCTGTCCTACATGGTAAGTGAGAATTTTCTTGATTTCTTCTTCTTCTTCTTCTTCTTCTTCTTCTTTTTCTTCTTCTTCTTCTGTTTACGTGGAATTGGGGATCAGTGAGGGAACATTGTCCTCCTGAGTGTGGGTATGTGATCCGTCTTAGTACGTTTTTGTGCCGATTCTTCATAATATGGCATATGTTGCCATGGCAACCACTATCTTCTATATATTTCCATATTAGTATCCCCGGTGCTGGAAATATCGCCTCCATATGCTTTTTAAGTGTTGGAAACCTCTAACATGAAACCCTACGCGGTATTTCCACCATACTCACACTGCGTCCATTGGTACCCTCATCGCATAATAGACCATTGCCTGGCCCACATATCATTGGTCTCTCTCTCTCCCTCCCTCCCTCCCTCTCTTCTACATCCCTCTCTTCTATCTCACTCTCTCTTTCTCTCTCTCTCTCTCTCTCTCCTTCTCTTTCCATCACTTTCATATTTTCTTGTTCCGTATCACTCCCACACATACCCATACAACGTAATGCAATTTTTCATGTATAGCAGCCACATTAAGCATAAATGTATCTTGAAGGGGAAAGCGATGCCATATCTGTACTGGGCGATCACGCTTAGCATCGCACTTGTTGAAATTACGGGACCTCGTTCAGCGGAGCGGCCTCTTTCATGTGCGGCAACCCGGTCGCTTTGGCAAAGGCAGCCCGCTCTATTACGCCTAAATGAGCCTGTTACGAGAAATGCCGCCGCGTTTGAAGTGCGCCCGTACGCCAAGCCCAGTAATATAGACCTAACAAAGAGGGAGCAATCAGAGGTAAGATGAGAGAAAAATAATAAAAACACTCCATGGACATTTATACAGCACTGAACAATATATGCCTCATTTTATACACGCATTAATGGTTCCTTCAAGTATTTTTGCATTATTATATATATATATATATATATATATATATATATATATATATATATAGACAGGCACACATAATAATGATAATAATAATAATAATAACAATATATATATATATATATATATATATATATAGAGAGAGAGAGAGAGAGAGAGAGAGAGAGAGAGAGATGTGTGTGCGTGTGTGTGCTTTTTGTGTTGTGTGTGTGTTTACATGATATCTATCAATTCATGCATCCTTTTTAACTCTGTTTCTCACGTTTTCTCACACTCCATATCAGAACAACTATTTCGATGGGATTACGCACTTGAAGCCCACGTTGTTGGGTTTCTCTCTCTCTCTCTCTTTTTTGAAAATTGTTTGATGTTTTTGCTTCAATCTCATTCTGTAAGGCTTCTTGGGAGATCAAACGGTGCCGCCACTAAAACACAATGTGCGGTGTGTTTTCAAAGGGTTGTGCCTGCATTCATCTGCGTCAGACGTTTGCAAGAATTAAAATAGGGGGATACGAAACCTGTCTGCAGATTTTGTTTCTGCTTTCTTTCCGGAAGAGGTAGGTGGCAACTTAGGGAGGCGGTAAATTCTGCTTGCTCTTAAGATTAGTATCATAATCGGTGAGAGAGAAAAAAAAAACCCTGAGAGATATATGGATGAATCAAAAGAAGGGGGAAAGGGGAGGAGTGGTATAAGGCAGTTGAGAGAGAGAAAGAGACATATAAGGGAATTATAATAAGGAAGACAAGTAGTACATGAAGATAGTTGAAATGCTAGAATAGACAAATAGACGGACACACGGACAGAGTGATATATAATGTGAGAGAGCGTTCTGGAGGAAGAAGACTAGGGGATGAAATTGAAAGAAAAAAAAAAGAGAGAATGATGAAGATCGATAGAAAATGAAATTCATGTAGAATCATGTATATGAATGGACCCGGAGAAAGACACACCACGTCTTCACCTACCATTTTTTTTTTTCTAACGAAAGCAGAAGATGATTTTTTCTTGCTTCAGTTTCTATAGTTTTGAGAATGAGATAGGCAAGACATGTAAGTTTTTGTGTTTAAGATACCTTTTGTTTATTATCTATACTTTGATTTATATGAGTAACAAACAAGTCCGTATGCTATATATGAATACATATATGTAACATGTGTATTACATATACGCATTATTTATACGAAATCATTCTTTAAAACATGATATTAGTGAACGTTTTGATATCTAGATATGAAGTAGATAAATTGAATGACACTTTATTATAACTGTAACTTATGAATCTAAATTTGAATGTAGCATGTATTAATTTGTTCCATGTAGAAGAAATGAATAAATCAAAAGAGAATGGAAGTATCTTTTTTTATTCATTTCTTTTTTCTTTTTTTTTCTTTTTTTTTTTAGAGTAGCCATCCACCTGGTGTCAGGGTGCTGACAAAGTAACTAATGATAGCTGTTTCCATGGCTACACGTCACGAGCTTGACACCCTCGAATCATACAGCGCGCGCCCCCGAGTCATACAACCCACGAGTCCTATAGCCCACGAGTCATACAGCCAAAGAGCTGTCCCTCCTCCCCCGATTTGCTCCCTCGGGCGCCGCTGACGTGTCGCAAAATCTCAGGCCTACAGCTGCTCTCTGACCTTGAAACGAACCTCATGAATAACAAACCGTCAGGACAGAGGACCTGTGGAATAACGAACTCTATTTTATTTCATCCCTACGTGTAAGAATTCTCCGTGTTCGGAATTGACAAACTTTATTTCCTTTCTGGATAAACCCAAGGTATACGAATTTGTTTGTTGCAAAAACGTCTCTCTAGATTTTGTGAATGTTAATTGTTTTTTAATAATTCCATCTTCTGCAAGAAGCAAAGTTTCCGAATGTCAAAGACAACTTAAAAAATGTAAATCTGGTAATATGTAAGTACAGTTGTATTTGTACATCACTCGTTCACAAAAGTACATCGTTTAGTTTAAACCTCAGATGGCACAATCAGTTTTTAAGTCCCTTAGCTAAAAAAAAAGGGGGGGGGGTGTTGGCATCCAAACTGATGATTATAGAATTATTGAGGGTACATATTTGATCTAGTATAATTATGCAGATTTGCCAAAGAAATTCTCAGCCAGTACTTAGCATATTCGTTTCATATTATATTTTCGTTTCTGCTTTCGTCTGCATCATTTACGAACAAGGTGGTATACAAGGAATTGGTCATGCATTAATTTCACTATTCCATGTTGACACGCGAATCCATAAACTAACTATATGAAATCTAAGTCCTTCCGTACTGCTTTATCTTATCTTCAAAAAGACACTTTCAGCTGCGAAGTATTTAATATCACTAGGCATTTTTCTATCACACCTTAAAGGCATCGATTTCTTCTTACATTATTTGTTGATATTGTGTTGTCTACTATTTTTTTTTCGATCCGGCTGGATATGCTGATTACGGTATGAAACTATAATTGTGCAGGGACTAGACTGACACATTTTTAGTGATCATTGATCCTATACTGCTATCTAAGGTCAAGAATGCCAGGCCGTGATCTCGGGCAAAAAGAATTACGAAAGATCATATTTTTCTTTTTGATGTATTTTCTCTTCGTTCTCGTACATTTTTCTTTTTTTTCCCCCTTTGAATTGTGTGAGAACGCAATTTCAGACTTTGCATTTAGCCAGTGACTTCTGAGAAAGAGAAATAAAAAAAAAACCACCGTATCCCAAAATAACAATTAAGGAATAGACTTTAGATCTTGGAATTCAAGACCAAATAAAACCGCAACTTTGTCGGCAAAAAGAAGTGATGAAACATATTTATTGTATCCCCTTCAGTGTGTTTTAATTTCACATCTTTACTATCCTGTACAGTTGCTTTTCAAGTACTAGTTTCTTTCTTTAAGCTCAGGTGCTCAGGGTAACAGGTACACTCTTGTAGAAACTCTGTTTCATTTCATTTTGTTTTCCAAACATGCTAAAAAACCTGTAATAACTCTATACTTTTCATACTTTAAGTTGAGTTACGCATATCGCTTTTTTGGATACTTCATATTGACTCTACGAATAGGCAAGAAAATACAGGAACAGTATACAGGTTTTGGTAAAATAACATTTTAAACAAAAGGTGAGTTATATGAACAATTTTAACAAATCATTTAGTTCCAAAACGCAGTAAGTTTTTTTTTTTCATTCGCTAAAAAAAATTGCAATCACAATAAGTATACATATAGACGTGTAATGAGCTGACAGCCCATTCTTTATATATACGAAAAAAGGGGCTCAAAACTACTCTCAAGGATTTTACGCAAAGAAGGAAAGGTGTAAGTGCGGGCGGGGGGGGGGTGGTGGGGGGGGGGCAAGCATGCACGAATGACCTGGTTTGATTTTACATAAAAAGAAAATTAGTAAGGAAGTTCTTACGCTTTAGATTACAATGAACTAACATGACTATGCGTTTCTGTTTCTTTTTTTTTTTTCATTTTGTATTTATTTGATTATTAAAAAAAAAATCTTTAACCATTTCTTTTCATTTCCTTTTAAAATGTTTTGAAAAAGTTCTGAATTGCTTAAGATGGTCAGGGAGAACATTTCGCACATAAGGTTCATGGTGTCTTGAGCATTTGTGAGCCCATTGGATTCCTGGGTTATTCATATGAATTTTATCACGGTTACGTGCTGAATACACCTAATACACCCCATGGTGGCATGTAGGGCCTACTTTGCCGAAAGAAGAAGAAGAAGATGATGCATTGGCTTTTTTTGTGAAACATAAATCTTGAAAGCTTGAGGTAGCAATTTGTCTAAGTGTGTGGGGGGAAGGGGCATTTAGACATAGAATTCAAAAAAAAAGATATTGCCCTTTGAAAAAAAAAAAGAAAAAAAAAACATTTATATCGCCTAATTTGAGAACTCTTTATTGGTGGTATAAAGGATCAGTATGTGTTATAGAGGAGGAATTTCTATGAATTGTTGCAGCCTGCTTTTTACAAATTAAAATACTGTCTATATATAGTCTGTCTGGATTTACCACAATTCTCCCATATGAGATTACACAATGATGATCGAGGGTAACAATCATGTTATAAAGCTTTAAGAGGGATATTTGTGAAGCAAATAATACTTTGCTCTATACAATATTCCTATTACTGATAATGAGTACTGCTAATATAATTGTGAAGATGTGTTATCCATTATGATGATTCCAGTTCAATTGATTATGAATAATTACTCCTGACAGATTCTAAATGATTTTTGTCAAATAATAATCCATCAGTATTTACACCATAATCAACTTTCTGACCTGTATTAGAGTGTGAAGTTTGTGTAGTCTTCAGATAAAAAGTGATGAAAATAAAAATATTTCCAGTGGATATCGTTTTTGTATTAAGAAAGATAAGCATAAAGGTGTCTTCTTTTTTTTTCTGCAGGAATGTTATGGTTCCAATAATGAGCTAAAGACTATTAAGTAAGCAATAGATTACGGAAACATTAAATTAGGTAATTCTAGCGTTTACTATTAAGATAGTGACCTAAGCTCCAGATGTGTAGGCCTAAGTGCTATATGTGAGATGCTTGTGGTGACATGTAACTCACTCTGAATTTGTTTAATACAAGGGATGGCATAGTTTCGCTTGTTGTCTTACCAGAAGGTGGGTCCCACCCTCTTACTAAGACCACTTTGGGGGGGGGGGGGGTTGTGTTGTTGTTTTTTTTTGGGGGGGGTATATCTCGACCATTTTAAAAGGGATATTCATCTAATAAACTTTGAATACCTCTTAGAATGGTATGATCTTTCATAAGAAGTGATTTGATGAATATTGGTTTAGAAACAGCTGAGATATCACCAAAACAAGGTGATCCTAATAAAAGGTAGGTCTCACCTTTCATTCGCACCACAAACAAAATATGCCATCCCTTTAACACAGGATTCGTCAAAAATCTCTCCCGCAGTCTTGTAATGTATTTTCTTCGTCTTCATCGTTCATTTATTATCACCACAAATTACCTCTATAAAAACAATGACTGTGACACACTCACCATGAGTTTACACTTGAAATGAGAGGGAACAAGAAAAAAATAAAGAGGGAATCGCTGGCAAGGAAAGAAGACGAAGTTCATCTCTATACATCTCACTCATAAGTTGTTATTTTTTACTCGTTGCATTTTCAAGAGCTCTCAGCTGAATGTCAAAGCAATATATTTGTCGTTTTTCTTCAGAAGTACTCTAAGAAGAAAAATGTAAGAGTTTTTTCTTTTAATGAATTGATTTTCAGACGTTTTCCTGATTATCCTCTGTCGTTTCAATTCGTTTATTGCCAGTTTCCTTAGTACAAAGCTATTCAGTTGTGCATAATCTGCTTTGGGGGAAGGAAGCCGCGATGAAACAGTCACACAGACACACAAACACACAGAAAGGAATCTTGCACGTGCAAGCCTGTATGAACGATTTCTGCGATCGATTGACTGATTGAAGATAATATCGTTGGGGTTCTCGTCACGTCCGCGTCCATCGATCGGCGAAAATTACACCTGACGATTACAATCATGGCCTTAACCATCAGCAAAACACGTCTTCAACAGGGCTGGGTGCAATCGATTGGTAGACAAACAGCCACCTCATACAACCAATGCAAGCTTGTGGCGGGAGACAGCAGTTGGGTCTTCCTTTCGGTCACATCTATTTCATCACCCTACTTCAAGGTGTGTGGCTGAATAGATGATTCTATAAACTACTCGAGTCTTTGAAAATGTCTTTGAATTCAATCAAGGGCCACTTCTCCCGAGGGGAGAAAGTAATCGCAAATGAAAGTTGTTAATCGACAATGGCAACCGTGCGGTGCAGGATAAACCAGCCAACCAGACTTGTATACTGTTTATGATTGATTGATTGATTGATTGATTGAGGAAAATTGAGGCCATTTCTTCGGTAAAATGAAACACAAAAGTAGGTCATATTGGTGTTTAGAAGAAGAGCCAAATAACCTTGAAAGTATATCGTGCTTGTATTACAAGTTGTACCTTAAAAGACCAACATTTATATAACAAACAATTGGATGTGAAGCCAAGTAAATGAACTAAACACCGTCGCTTGAATACCCACGTATTACAATACATTCCCATACAGACAACATAAACGCATGCAATTGATTGAAAAATTGCCCTAAATCGACGTAGATAAGCATTGAATTGATCAGTATTTTAGTAGTAGTCATGATAAAAAATTTATTTAAAAAATCATGAGCGTACATACTCGAGCAGGATTCGAACCTACGACCTCTTGATCACCGGACAGGCGTCATCTCCACTATACCACCGAGCTTTCGCCCGACAGCATGTGTTGGTTTTCATCCTAGTGGAGATGACGCCTATTCGGTGATCAGGAGGTCGTAGGTTCGAATCCTGCTCCAGTATGTACGCCCATGATTTTTTATCATGGCTACTACTAAAACACTGATCAATTCAGTGCTTATTTACGTCGATGTAGGGCAATTTGTCAATCAATTGCAATAAAAACATATCGACGGAACAATTTCATGAATTTGAATAATTACGCAGTACCCGCTGCATGCTATAGGGATAAAAACCAACACTTGCTGTCGGGCGAAAGCTCGGTGGTCTAGTGGAGATGACGCTTGTCCGGTGATCAGGATGTCGTAGGTTCGAATCCTGCTCGAGTATGTACGCCCATGATTTTTTATACTACTACTACTAAAACACTGATCAATTCAGTGCTTATTTACGTCGACGTAGGGCAATTTGTCAATCAATTGCAATGAAAACATCTCGACGGAAGAATTTCATGAATTGGAATAAACGCATGCACCATAGAAGGATAGAGAATGGAGTAAACAAAAAAAAAAAAAAACATGTCTACTCAGCCATAGATAATCTTTCAAATTAAAAAACAAAAAATGTGGTACGTCTTGCATTGTTTACAGTACAAAATATTGTAGTTAAAGAAGAATTCTAGTGCAGTTATATTATCAAATTGAATTGTAAAGAATTCTTGTGAATTTAAATAAGCAAGTCTGATAAGACAGAGTAAGATAAGTATAGCAGTAAAAAATTTGATCAAAATCGGATTAAACTAGGGAAGTTATGAAATTGTGAAGTTTTGCTAATGTCGCAACTTCCTTAAAGGGATAGCACAGTTTTGGTTGAGACCTAATTTCAGGTTTCTAACATTTTTTTTTTTTTTTTTGGTGAGATAATGAGAAACCTCCAATGAAGTATGAAGGAGCATGTAATTATATGAGGAAGTCAACGTTTATTTGATAAAAATTGGTTTTGAAATGCCTGAGATACCCAAAAAGAGCGATTTTGATAGATTATGTGACCCAGACTTTATTACGATCGCTTTGTTTTGCTTTGTTTTTGGATGTTTCAGTAATTCCAAACCCGATTTTCATCAAATAAACTTTGAAATCCTCTTAAAATGGTATGCTCTGTACTATATCATAAGTGTTTTCTTTGTATCTCGCAAAAACTTAAAAGCCCAATTGTCATCTCCACCAATACTGTACCATCCCTTTAATATTCATCCAATTGTGATAAAACTTTTCATTGTCGTGCTACGAAAATATTGATCTTTCTTTTCCAGACCAACTTCCAACTGCACTGGAATTTCCCTTTAAGAATACAATAAGAATCTACATTATTATTGTCTGCAAGATTTGAGCCCACTCCCACGTAGTTTCGCACAGAGTGACGTCACCTATGGGAAATCCAATTCGATTAAATTCAGAATTATTTCCAACTTTCGACACAGCATATAACATACACTCCACTCTGTTTTGTAACAAAAAAAAAAAAAAAATGTGAATGATGCATTGTGAAAGGAACAGCGTACAACAATAGCAAAACATAATGATGCATCATTGCAATGGCAAAATATTGTAATAAATCGCCAAGGACAAACATTCCTCTTTGTTTATGAAATATCGCTGAATATTCCCACAAATCTTCCAAGACCATTGAATTCGCACGAGATCATTGATATGAAAAGCCATTTCTTCTTCTTTTGTTACTGTTAACGCTGATTTTGTTAATGCTATTGTGTTTTCTAGTCCATTTGTATGAGTAGCATGAGTAGTATGAGTAGCAAAAATGCGCTTAGAAACGTCAGTATGAAGCGCCATATAAATGCAATTATTATTATTATTATTATCATGCTTTGTCAGTTTGTAGCATTGTTTTACACGACGGATAAGGAAATAGTCATCATTTTCCAAACTGACACTGAAACTTTGCTGAAACTATCACAACTACCTGAAGTCATGTGCAAAATATAGGACTTCTTTGCCGTATAATGTGCTACTGGCAGGCTCACTGAGAAAATATTGTGTAATGGCACCGTGAATAAAAATACGATTACGTGGGATTCTCACACGACATCCTCAAAAGCTCAGCTTGGAACCGGAATCTGGGTCGGAATTGGGTCTTCCAGCATGACAATGGCCCAGAACATTCACCAAAACTATAGCAGACAGTGGCAGAAGAGTCAGGGAGAAGTTGTGAACCCTTTAGAAAATGGGGTCATCCCACGAGTCTTACAGCCCACGAGTTCGACATTGACAAAAAAAAAAAGGACCATGAGTCATACAGGCCACGAACCATACAGCCCATGAGTTCGGCACTAGGCTAATAAGGCCCCCATGAGTTCGACACTGGGTAAAAACAGCCCACGAGTTATTTTCGACATTACAACACGGGGCTTAATCACAGAACTCTTTTTAAGAGTTCTGTCTCGTGGGCCTTGTTTGCTTTGTGTTGAACTCATGGGCTGTATGACTCGTAGGCTGTATGGCTCGTGGGTGTCTGTCTCGTGACGCCCATCCTAGAAAACCTGTGGAAACAACACAAGAGGCGTGTTCGGTCACGGTTGTGACTGAACTGTAGACGATATAATATGTCAAGAAGAATGACGTGGAATTCCAGAAGCTGACGCGCAGCTGCATGTCTATCGCGACTTTGGGCAGTGGAGGAAAACAGAGGCAGTAACACAAAGTTTTAGAATAGTTGCATATAAACTTTTAACACCATCCCCCCCCCCCCCCCCATTATCTGCAAATATCAATTTTAATGACACATACACATCATTGTCATATGCCTCTGAGTTATTTTGATAGATTATGAACTATGTACAGTGATGTATATAGGCCTACATTAAAGGCATTGTTTACCTTTTGCAGATGAAACAAAAACACAGCTTCAGTGCTTCAAAATAGTTCTAAAACGTGAGTGAGGGATATGAACAACCAGTGCTGAAAAAAAGTCAATCAGTATGATCAATGTTAAGAATTGTTAAATATACCAATGTGAACAATAGTTATCATAAAATTGTTTCTACACTAAACCGTCTATAATTATGGTTTAGAGAGAAAAATAGTGATATCTCCCTATATCTTAAGCTTTATTGCAAAACTTTTATATGGTAGGATGTTTTGTGATACACCTGACCTACACATAATTATTATGCATCAATAATGTGATAACTCGAACATTTGTTTAATCACTGCTCCAAATGGTAAACAATACCATACAACTTGTATGAATAATTCTCATGAAAATGTAAGCTGACAGAAATGGGAGAAGTCGTAAAAATTAGGAGAAAATTGTTTTCCTTCCAAATGTAAAGTTTACTGGGTAAACTTTTGGCCCAAATTGTGTTAGCTGATAGGCCCTATCAATATGCCAGTGGTATATAGGCCTATTATGCAGATATGTGTATTTTGTAATAGTTCTGTTTTGTGTAAAAATGGTCACAGATAACCACTTATGCATCGAAAAAAAAAGAAAAGGGAGAAGGAAAAGAAAAAGAAAGAAAGAGATGATGATGATGATGATGATGATGATGATGATGATGATGATGATGATGATGAGCTTGTTGAAAAGAAGAGCAAGAAGTCAATGCAAAACGCCATTATAATCAGAGCCGATGCGATAAAGTTTGGCAGTTAAAGCCGCGGCGCCTCCCTTAAACGCGGTATAATCCGGTCTCGCCTTTCGACAGACTCTTGATCGCGTATCTAATTTCTTTTCATTGTCAGAGAATGATATCAAAGAATCGCCGCCAGCTGAGTATGAATGGGGGATTCTTTCCGCCGAAATGATTCAGCTCGAGGTAAAAGATTATCAACCGCGCAGCGCGGGTCCTCAAAAATGAAGAGATAACGACAATAAATACACGCGGAGAAAAAAAGAAAAGAAATGAATTCGACAAATACAATCATTCCGCGATTAAGGAGGGGGAAAATTATGGGAGTTTAGTTGGGGAGTCGCATAATTTTCCCTAAATTGATTCCATATTGTTAGGGATCCAGGAAAAATGTTGATAGATCTGTACCCGCAAATCTATACAGATACTGTGCATGCTGTGTGTTATAAGCGATCTTTGCTAGTAAGCAACGAAATTGTCAGTAACGCACAGAAACACTGATGTACAGTCAGTGAGGCATTGGGTCCTAAGTTCGAGCCCTGGGCAATGTTCTACGACAACTATGTAGTATTCATTCTCGTTCCTCTTTACCGAGATATGATTGGTACCTACTATAGAGCTATAAGAATAGACCGTGGTAATGGCAGATCACCGTAGGATCCAGATCAACGGCGATTCTTAAGATGGGACTATTAACATAATCATTTTTAAAATAATCTAATTATCAGTATTATCATCCTCATCAGCATCATTATCATTATCATCATCATTTTTGTAATTTTTATGACTCTATTACTTACGGGAGCTTTTATTTTCCTTATTATTTTGTGGCAAAGAATCATCACAGGCTTAGCACGTCATAATGTGGACTAAAATGAGAGAAGAAGGTGAACCAGTGATCTCTATAATAGTATGTATGAAGAGCTAGATTGCAAAACGGTTAACTCCATGCATGTTGATTAGATATATTTGCTATTAAAGCTGGTTTTTAAAAAAAAGACAATTATAAGAAAAAAAGTTGGACATTCTTAATCATAACTTCAACAATATTTATTGTTATGTGACAAGTTGAGCATCATAGCAAAGGTTTCATTAAATTTTTGACTGATAATGAACTTACTTTAAAATGTTTAAAAGTGGCACTTAAGCCGTTTTGCTAGCAAACTCTTCCTTCAGAGATGTGTGAGGTGAACGATACTGACGATGTACATTCATTGCCATAGGGGGCGGAGTGGAACATTGCTCTCGATTCCACCCTGTGGATGCCTGTTCCCTTCAATGACATTAATTCAAGACAGCCAAGTAATCCTCTAAAATTTCTAATAATTCTTGTATTCCCGGTGATATCATAATCAACTCCACTGCCGATTTCGCCGCTACTTCTAATAATACTACAATGACCACAATAATAATTTTGTACTTAATTACCAGACACAGTACCATTATCATTGACTGTTAGCTATATAGTCCTTATATTTTCTCTTCTACAGTAAAGATTAACAGTAGCATTTGTGTAAAGCCGAAGTAGTGAACATGGTAAAAACAACAGCAGCAGAAGTTGTGGTTGTGGTAATTGCAGCTGTCAGCAATGTACTAAACTGGTGCTAAAATGCTACCAACGCTATATACTTGTCAACGCTAGTATAATGTCGCCGTTTTCATTAGGTGATCTGCAAGTCATAAAAGACTTTAAAGACGATAAGATTATAACAATAAGAATTATGATATGCAGTTTCGTACTACGACATGTAGTAATGTCGAGCTCACGTCATTATACGGTCAATTCAAAATTCGATATCTCTTATTTTACAGTGCTCCATAAATGACAAAATGATTTGAAACAAGAACAATTTTGTGTTTCTGCGCTTCAACAAATTCACTGGCTTTTGATTGTTTGTTTGTTTGTTTGTTTGTTTGTTTGTTTGTTTGTTTGTTTGTTTGGTTGGTTGTTTGGTTGTGATTTCATGATCGTCTGTACTGTGCAATACGCGCTCTCTCCTCAATCATTCAATATGAAAAAAATAATTCGTGGTTGGCAAACTTCGGAGGAATGGGCCATAGAGATCAGTGGACTGAACCACAGAACTCTGAGTTCTGTGGACTGAACAGG